>NC_080774.1:13494696-13797727 GCF_020826845.1 Diceros bicornis minor
TGACCATCACAAACAACGCTGAACAAGAGAAGAGAGAAACAAAAGAATACAGACTGTATGATTCTATTTATATGAAATACAAAAACAAATTAAACTAACCTGTTAGAACTCATAATAGTGCTTATACTTGGGAGGGGATGGGCAGTGACTTGAAAGGAGAATGAGGAAGGTTTTGGGGGTGCTGGTAAAATTCTATTTCTTGATCTGAGTGCAGGCTGCATAATCGTGCTCAATTTGGGAAAACTCATTGAACTATACATACTTATGATATATGTACTTTTTGGACTGTATATTATACTTCAATACAAAGTTATACACAAGGAATCTGAAAGAAATATAGCAAAATGTTAACATTTCGGATTATAAAAAGTTTCAGGTTAAATCTGAGTTGTAAAAGCATGAGTATTTATTATCTGTGATAAGCAGAATAATGGTTTCCCAAAGATGCCCATGTCCTAATCCCCCGCACCTGTGAATATGTTAAGCTATAAAGCAAAGGGGAATTGAGGTTGCAGATGGATTAAGGTTGCTAATCAAGTGACCTTAAAACAGGGAGATTATCTGGGATTATCCAGTGGGCCCAATGTAATTATAAGAGTCTTTAAATGTGCAAAAGGGAGGCAGAAGAGTCAGTGTCAGAGCAATACGGTGTGAGAAAGACTCAACTAGCCACTGCTGGCTTTGAAAACAGAAAGAGGGCACAAGCCAAAGAATGGAGGCAGCCTCTAGAAGCTGGAAAAGGCAAAGAAACAGATTCTTCTCCTCTAGAATGTCCAGAAAGGAATGCAACCCTACCAACACCTTGTGGTGATTTGTTACAGCAGCAATAGAAAACTCATACATTATCCTCTTTACTTGTCTTGATTTGGGGAATATGAAATAATTTACACAAAATAAATATATTTTAAACAATATATATCTTTAAAGAAAACACATAACAGGAAAAAATGTTAAAACACTAAAAGTAGCCTGTTCATAAGTGTTAACGTAAGGTACCATTTCCCTCATATTTTTGGAGGTTATCATAAAGTCCTCCGATAATCAAAGCATCCATTCATTACTTCTTATATTTATTCAATAAATATTTTCCATTTCCATCAACTGACACTCGAGTTAGTTCTCAAACCCATTCACTGCATGGAATTAGGGCAATTATTTTAACAAAATCAATCACTCAATTTCCCTGAAAAAAACATCTAATGAATTTTCATGTTATCCTTTATATCCTGGATTTAGTGAACAAAACATTAATGAACGAATTTTTTAAAGGAGAGGAAAGAGATCATTCTGTCCTAATTCAATAATATTTATAAAAGCAAAACAATGAGGAAAAAATCAATATAGGAACATCAGCAAATAGCCATATGACTTCTAACTTATAATTTGGCCTAATGAATATCAGGCCATTCCAAAGTCAAGGAAGAGTCAAATGGAATTCTGCAAAGAATCTTCAGACTGGAATTTCTAAAATTAAATTTCGAAGGAAGCCTGTAGTAAATGATCAACTGCCCATACTTATTAATGAGATATCTGAATAAACATTGATGGTAACTGTTATTTCAAGATAACTCCACTTTTTTTTCTAATGAAAGGTGAATACAATTACTTTAAGCAGCTAGATTTAAGATTATACCCACAGGGAAGTATCAAGAGGGAGACAAAGAATATGACGTCATATGACTTTTTATTATTATTAAATTTTAATCAACTGCTTAAATGAAACAAAATCTAGCTGGTAGAAAATTTTTCAACAGAAGGTAAATACAGATGCAGTTAGCCTAAAAATCAACTACAGCTTGTGTAAGTTTAGGACTTCCCAAAGAACAACTAGAAGGGGTTTTAACTGATAATAGGAGGCAACTAAATGTGACTGGCAAAAGGAGCTAAGGCGATCATAAAATGCAACCACAGAACTGGAAGCAGGGTGTTCAGAACACCAGTGTTGGGAGGTGGATGGTAATTAGAATCCCCACAGGAGGCTGTTTTTCAAACCAGACAAGCCCAGCTCCCCTAAAGACTACAGGCCTAGTGAGGAGCCACTATTGCTGATGAGCACTTGCCCTGTACATCAGATAGGCTAGGGCAGAAAATGTTAAAAATCACCAGTTAAGAACAAGGGAGCTAACAAATGATTCTGCTCCAGCTCTAGGCTGGTCAGAGCATACTTAGTGTGGTCAGTTTAATTCTGGATGCCACACTTAAGAAGGATATTAAGCAAACTGGAACTCATTCAAAGGAGAATACCAAAAGAACTTAAAACTACCCAACATGAGAACAATTTAAAGAAGTGGAGATATCTTACCATGAGATGAGATAACTCAGGGAAGAGACACAAACAATCTTTTGTGCATAAGCTACACTCAAGTATACCATGAGATGAAGCCTATTTTGCTCAGCATGGTATTTTATAATAATTGTTTAAACAGTGTATGTTGTCCTCAGTTGTGGCAAATATCAATTTCACACATTGATAAAAATGTGGCAGTATACTGGTCAATACTTCATGGTACACCAGAGAACTCAGGCACACCAGTCAAGTAGCACTGATGTAGATACTACAAAAAAAAATAGATTTCAATTCAATGTAAAGATTTTCTAACTGGCTTGTTTAAAGAAAAAGCAGACTTATAAGAAAGGTAATATATTTGCTATCCCTGAAGGTGTGGTGGAGGAAACTCAGGCATATTGAAAGGGAAAAGGGACAGGATGACCTTTGATGGTGCCTTCAATCCTGAGATTCTCATGATTCTATATCTCGATTCTCAGACAATCTGTGCCTGTTTTAAAATATCCCATATGGACTGATTATTCAGAAGCAGACAGAACACTGAAAGGCAAAGCATATCAAATTATAAGGGAAAGATGTACTGAGACAGGGTAAAGAGAGGTATCTTACAGACACCATTCAGAAACTTGTAATGTATACTACTAGTAAAGCCACAAATACATGAATTCTTAAATCAGTCCACGGAACCAAACTTTTCTGCTCTCCCTTTATTACCAGGATTACTATCTGAAAGCAGAACTTACATGAATACCTATTTATAAAGCAGCAATATAACAGAGGTGAATAAACACAAATTTATTCTCCTTGGAAAGGAGATACGAGGGTAATAGCCTTCAAGAGCAGCATCCTGTAGGACTGAAGTATCAGCCTGTGAGTTGGAATGAGAAAAATCGATATTGTTTGAATAGAAATAATTATAAAAAGAGAAAATTTTCCCTGGGTATGGTGCCATTACACTGTTTAGCCTCAAGAGCTGAAGTCTCAATTCAATTCTTCAAGGATAAAGGGCTGTATTTACCCACTGTTAGCTGTTCATCTTGAACAATGTACTCACAGAACATAAACTTTTAAATTTCTTATTCAGTAACACTTAACTGCTGTGCCTGGGGTCATCATTGGTAAGAGTTCCTAGAAATATTCTTTCTCTGGAGATATTTTCAGCTACCCTGGAAGACCTATCACCTTTAAACTCAATGGATGGTTCCATCCTCTATCCCATTTAATCATTATACACTGACTCTCCTCTGCATCAATTAAGTATATAATAGAGTGCAGTACATAAAACCACAATAAGCAATACAGAAAAAAGGATTAAAACCATGAAAAATGTATTAATTTATTCTACGCCTTGCACTTGTAATTCTTCCACTTTCAGTCAAGATCACAGTACAGTTTAATAGTCTGGTTCAGGGACCAATTAATCCTTTTATATTTAAATCAATCACTGACTCCTCTCCGAATAATTTAGCTTCTACATGCTGTTTCCCATTTGATGTCTTTGGGGAAAGAGCATGGTTAACACTACGTGGTACATTAATCATGTTTGGTAATAGAAAAAGAAATGCATTATCAGAGAAATCTCATACGGAAAGTAGAGCATGCTCTAAAACATGTTAGCATAATCAGCGTATGTGTCATTATTTTCTTAATTAAAACAGGCAAGTTAAACCTGGAGCCAAGAGTGCACCCTTCATCCAGCTTTTCAGAGTATGTGTGCATGCACGTATCTATTGATTTTGATTGTGTATAAAATGTATATCCAGGAATAAAACCACTCTACACAACCCCCCCCACTATGGTCAGATTCTTCTCTCCCATCCCAACCGAAAGCAGAATGCCTTGATGGTGCTCAAACAGTAGAAACAGGGAAAATGTAACAAAAAAACATGCATTTTATTCAAATTGGCATGTGTTTGGCATCTTGCCACAAAGCTGTGTCCTTTTCCTTGAATAACTCTGAAGCCTAATTAATAGGGTTAATTCAATGCAATAGTCACGTGTCATCTAAAGATTCTTACCACTGCATGTAAAGCAGATGTCCACGTTTTAAGAATATTTTCTCTAGACAAATGTGTCAAGAAAGCATTAACAGTTCATGTGACTAAGAATGACAACAATGTACTAAATGCTACTTCTTACTCCGACCAATAGCAAGAGAAAGAGGTTCTCTTCGTTCCTGGATCTTATTCACCACAAGAATAAGTCAACTTTGTATTCTAGTAGCCACACCATGGATTACAAACGCATGATTTAGCTTCAGAAATTTCAAAGCAAACATACGCACTTTTCAAATGATCCATAAGTAAGTGTTTTCAAAAAATGTTAACCGATTAACTTTGGATGTAGATCCAGCACTGAAAAAAGTGGAGTCTGTATCTTGGCATAACCCAAATGCACCGCTGACTCAGGAGCTCTGCCAGTTCAAACAATTCCAAAGGGAGGAAAGCACACAGTGAATGTTAGCTCTGTGCTCACTTCACACCAACCCAGAGAAATCCAATGGTAAAAGTTTACAATCTGCTCTGTCACACTAGTGGGAAGAAGAGCGAAAAAAGAGAGCACACCATAGGCGGTAACCCGAACTCATAAGGACACACAGCATCTAAAGACAAAAACTGAAAAGCCTGACTATGTTAACTGTCACTCTGAAGGAATATTTCTCTAGGCTCGTGAACTGTGACAACCTCTGAGAATTTGGCTGACAACTACGACCTACAAATAATCATCAGGTGGAAAAACATTGAGTGTCATTCCTCTCTAATCCCCAGAATAGTAACATCAAAGAAACATCTGGAAAGAATACAAGTCTTTTGTCTGTTTTTTATCTCAGAATAGAAAAGAACACTACTAATCGAGATTAAACAAGTGAACCAAAGCTCATCATCAAAAATCATCATCTTGTCCCTAGAATATGAAGTCACACCAGCTAACAAGCTGCCATCAGCAGGATGTATCTGTCTTGTGTCGATTTCATTGTGGCTGGGTAAGTTTGTATGGATTCATTTATACTCCCCTGTGTAATTTCCCCCAGCTAAATAAGAACGAGACACAGAGATGGTAACAGACTCTACAGATCACTACAAAATACAAAAATAAATCCCAGCAGTTAAAATGCAAGGGGGAAAAAAAACCTCCTCTATGTGTTTGGACAGAATGAACTCTTATATTTCAGTGACTATACCTTCAGATGGTGACTCCTAGGAGGGAAAATGCTACATGCTCTCTCTGGATTCAGTGTGGGATAGCGTTCAAAACAAGATCATAAAATGCCACACACAGTCCTTTTGAACACTGGTGTATCTTTCCTTTCTCTTTTCTGCTTTTCAGCTAGCTGTCCCAATTCCGGGCCCAGGTGGCACTGATTCCCCTTGGCTGAGACAATAAATAAAAGCCCCATAGTATCCCTCAAGTGCTCTCTCAGGCTCAGCTCCCACGTGAACTGCTCTGGACAATTCCTTCCCATCATCCTGCAGCAGAGGCTGCACTCAGCTTCTGAATCAAGATCTCAGGTGCGTCTTAAGGTCCTCTGACTTAGTAGGTTCTCTCTTCCTTTATTAGGCCGTGTGGACTTGTGACTTACCGTTCTTGGATCCACGGAAGTCGGTGTTGGAATCCACAGTGTGACACAACACGTGAGTCCTGGTTTATTTGGCAACGGTTTATATGAAGGGGACACGCTCTTCCATAAATGTCACATTTAACAATGGGATCAACATCAGGACACCCAGACTTTCAAATAAGTAACCCAGTAAGCATTATGATTACCAAATAGGATCCAATCTAGAGTTACTATTATATCAGCAGCCATCTTTAGACAAGTTATAAGCAAAAAGGGAAAAGAAGAATATTAATGCAACAAAAATTATTCATGTACAAGAAAGTTTTTAGTCAGCCTTTCAAAATCACCAGTAACAAGATATATGTTAAGTACATAGTAGGTAATGAATAAAAATTAGGTGAATGAATAGTGTCACTTCTAAGACAATATATAAAACCTACTCTGGAAAGAGACTAATGCTTAAAAACGGAAAAATAGGTTTATAAAGCATCTTATTTGTAAAGCCAATATTAAAATTCAGTCTTATTATTCTCTATATATTCTTTAACATACCGTGTCTAAATCAAAATACGATAGGCTGGTTTAAAGTCAATCATAGAAGGGAAAGAATTCTTGATTATTCTCTTACTTTCAAAAGTTGAATCAGTTAATTTTAAGTAGTCATTGTAAAAAAACAAAACCAAACACAAACACACTGAGTATCAATATGAAAGGCACTGGAATGACCCTCCACTGACCCATTAAAAAAAAAAAATCACAAAAGAAATAGTTAATACTGTGATGCAAAATCCAAAGCCAAATGGATATAAATAACGCTGCCTCCCAAAATAATAGCTAGAGTGGCCATTTAAAAGAAATTCTGGATATTTAATGCCTTTATCTTATATTGCTATCTTCTTTGTTAAATGAAACTAATTCAACATTCAAACACAACTCTAATAGTACTTTATATACATAGAACATTTTAACAATTAATATATATGTAGTCAAACATTAAAATATAATTAAACAAACATATCTCTTCAATTCATAAGGGAAGTTTTAACAGCATGGGAAATCATTACAGTACTTCTTTTTTATTTCCACCTGTGTACAGTTACTTTTCCAAAAGAAAGAAAAAGATAATGCCTTTCTTTACACAACACCCAAGCAGGATACCCACGCAAGTTGAGCATCTGACAAGGACATAAAACAATTAAAAGACAAAAATATCAAGCTAGGGGCCAGTCCGGTGGTGTAGTGGTTAAGTTCGGTGCTCTGCTTTGGCAACCCGGGGTTCGCAGGTTCGGATTCCGGGCATGGACCTATGCAGTGCTTATCAAGCCATGCTGTGGCAGGCGTCCCATATAAAATGGAGGAAGATGGGCACAGATGTTAGCTCGGTACCAATCTTCCTCAGCAAAAAGAGAAGGATTGGCAACAGATGTTAGCTCAGGACTAATCTTCCTCACAAAAAAAAAAAAATCAAGCCAGTTGTTTTACAGATTTATACAAGAATGTTATTAATACTGGAAAAATACTATTGCTTTCACTTTATTTTATAAGTGGGTTTTCTTTATCCAACAAATCTGCATAGGTTAGCTATATGGTACAAGCGACATGTTCTTGATAGTCAATATAATTTAAGGTAAAATAATGTTAGTGATTAAAAACACAAAATTTAAAAAAATAGATTAAGATAATGGGGAAACACGGGCTAATAGTAACACCACCCTTAGACAGCTCCCAAGGATATGCTCCAGGGTCTCCCAGATAGACCTAGGGTGTCTTACTAGCAGTTTCTGTCCACTCCTCCCGCTCTCCCTCCAGGAAAGCCCTCCTGACCAACTCCCAGCCTTCAATACTAGAACTCTTGTTCTTGCCCTTCTGTCCACGTAGGCTGCACACTCTATCTGAGAAACTAAACAGTTAAGGTAGGATCCAGTCTTCTCTTTGCTTTCTCTTTTCAATAGTATGGAAACGCTAGTTGGTGTTAAGAAAAAGGTAAGGGACGCTTGACTACAACACTGGCTGAATGTGTTTTTATTTACATTAGTTTTTATTTGGTGTTATGAAAAACCTCCAGTAAGAGTTGTACCTGCAAAGATATATGTTACTTTTAATTGTTCCATTTAAAAACCCATTTACTACTATCCGAACAATCTGGGAACAAAAATTTGGAAGAGAATAAATAAATAAATCCACGACTATCACTGGTCACAAAGGGGCCAGTGCAATATCTGAGTGAAATGATAAAAACTTAGATTAGAACATGGCAGTGAAAATGGAAAGGAAATACATTTTACAGGTAGATAAACCAAGAAGTATACCATGTGGTACATTCTTCAATTGGTAATGTTTAAGACATAAACTATCTATAGATCAGAATGACGTTTTCTCTTTTTAAATATCCAGAAAAATTATTTTTCTGGATAAGAGCAGAAAAATGGGCTAAGTTATGCACATCTTACTGGCAGTCTTTTCTTATGCCTTTTAACTGGGAGGTGGGGCAGTGCATCAAGCTACAGACAGTCATTATTACTATTGATTTCTATTTTTAAAATCACTGTGTTTTTAAATAGTTTTTTAAAACTGAGGAGAGACAATGATATTCGAGTATTCTTCCACTGTCTCTACTTAAACCTTGTTCCCTAGGAAACAGCTAACGTCTCAACATCAGACCCAGCATAATCATGGACCACAAAGGGAGCACGCTGCAGTGAGACACTTGCACTTTAGCAGAATGAAACTGACCGGCTTGTTTTCCCTTAATATCAAACAAAAGTCTCTGATTTTCCTAGAGAGACCAGCACTTTCTACTAGACATATGCTGACAGGAACAAGTTACATTATTTAACGTGTTCTCCTGTGCAGAATGTTACTATTTTCAGGGGCATTGTATTCTGTATTAAAACAAAGACACAACTAAAACCACCTTGATTTTCAGGCACTAGTGACTGCCTCTTTTGGAAAAGGCTGAGCTTTGAAGTCATTCTTGTTAAAGCATAAGCAGAGAAAATTGCTTATAAACCATCATGGATGAACGTAACTCCCATGACCAAAAGGCTTGAAATTAAAATGATTTAAATAAAAAAATTTTTACACACTTTATATTAGCAAAACATCCCAACAACAAATAAGCATAAATCTTCTTCAATATATTACGTAATTTCTATAATAACAAATCTCCTACCTTTTATAACCAGCCCTTTTTCTAGAGAAAGCACTTAAAATTTTGGCATAGCAAAAGAAACAGTGATACATGAATCATTTGCAGAGTCAGGAAAAAGTGAAAGAAATATGGAGAGTTCTTTTTCATAATCACTGTCAAAACCTCTAATTTACACTTGTAAATAAATGCTTTTTGTTAAAGATTTATGAGTATTCAAACCACACAGTTCTAATATAACTGGTATTAGGTCTAAAAATATAACATCCGTGGACATTTTATTTTGCCCAAAATATTCAAATGATAAAGGAAGGCTAGCCAGCTGAAAATTTCAGTCTCATTTACCACTACACTTGAACAAACTAAAACAAACATTGATTAAGAAAATACCTGGAGAATAAAATTCCAGGACAGGGTTTTTCAAATGGTAGGGGTCATGGAATCAATTTAGTGGACCCTACCAATATTTTTTCATTAAATAGAACAGAATAAAATGGAACAGAAAACAAAAATAGAATTTCAGACTTGTTTTAAGAAAGCAAGAGAGAGACACAAACACATATATACTGGGTTGCAGTGTAAGATCCATGACTTTGAACGCAGTCAAGAAAAATCTGAAAGTTCTTTGAAAGATCAAGTATTGTGGTAAACCTCAATTTAATATCCTGATAACATGAAGATTTTTCATTATACCAGCCTTTTAAAATGTTCTGTCAAAGCTCCAAACCATAATTCGCAACTAGATTCTTCCAGGTATAACTCCATGGAAATTAAAATTTTGACTCTGAGAGTTCAATTAACTCCTCCATAACAAAAGATATAACACAGCTTTCCTAGTACTGGCACCCTAGCAGGCCAGGACAGTATATGCATTTAGAAAATAATTGGGAAGATGCACAAAATCTGAAAATTGAAATGACAATTTTACCAAAATTTTATTAGGCAAGTCTGCATGCTATAACATTTCTCTGTGTACACATGGAACAGGCACCATCAATACTAAAACTCTCTATAAACTAAATGTATCTACTGAATGGGAAATTAAGAACAAACACCACTGAGACATTCTAATAACCAGTGGCAGGAAGCCAAGCCTGGCTAATACAAAAGCAGTAAAATGAACTAAAGACTTCTCTCTCTGAATTAAAAGTACATCCTACTTTCAACAAGATGGTAATTTTTAAAAAATAGTTATGCAAGCTCCATTTATAGATATCCAGATTCACTTGTTTATAGTTCAAGAAATGCACATTCTTTAAACTTAATAAAAGTGCTCGTTTTTCAAATATTTAACAATATACTTTAAAAATGTATGTTGTACAGATAAAAATATCTACATTAGGAAGCCAATGTTTTATAAAGTCAAATCCTAAAGAAATGGGTCGTTTATAGATTCTTGTACATCAGAAGCAATTCCCACAGAATCAAAATATAAAAGAATATTACAGTAGTAAAGAAAAAGAATATTACATAATATTTTAATATCAAGAAACAGAAGACACATTTTGCTAAGATAAAATAATAGAAGTCAATTAATTAGTATTTTGTTTAATAATTTTTAAAAACTAGAAATATAGTTTTACTCTCTCCATAAGCGGAATAGTCTGTACAGTCTCTTTTAAAATCATAATTGAAAAATTAATTCTAATTAACCTAGATATTAACTCTGTCATTGAGTAAAAGTTGGCTATAGGGTCATATGAAAAGAGTAACAATAAATGGCAACCAATTATATCAAGAGATAGCCACTGCGGAGCCACACTAATTGACATGAAGGCAAGGAATAAGGTGAACCAGAGCCATACTTCTAGCATTTAAAGAGATGTGTACATTAAAAAATCACACGCCAAAAAGCCACAATCAAATTCTAGCTTGCCCCTCAATGCAAGAGCAGCAGTAGCCAACCAGTTTTCTGTTTTTGAAGTCTGAAGTTTATCATGTGCTTAACTAACTTTCAAAAGTACACTTCCTAAGGCTAAGAAGCAGAGACAGTTTCTTGGGGTAAATGTCTTGCACAATGCAAAGGAGTCACTGGGGGCAAGGATTAGAATGCAATGTCATGAGTGCTTGTCTTTTGTTAGCTCAAAGAGATGACCTGATACACTGGACAGAGAAACAAAAAGGTCAAACTAAAAGGATGACAAAGGTCATTAAGAAACAGAAAGGTGTGGCTTAGCGGTTAAGTGCGCGCGCTCCGCTGCTGGCGGCCCGGGTTCGGATTCTGGGCGCGCACCGACGCACGGCTTCTCTGGCCATGCTGAGGCCGCGTCCCACATATAGCAACTGGAAAGATGTGCATCTATGACATACAACTATCTACTGGGGCTTTGGGGGAAAAATAAATAAATAAATTTAAAAAAAAAAGAAAAGAAACAGAAAGGTTGAGAGGGAGTGTTATTAGGTCCAATATTACTGGAAGTGGGTCTTACTGGGCCAAAAACTTAACTTTGGATTCCTAAAGCCATCTGTTTGATTCCGCAGGAGACAGAACCTAAAAGCATTAACTAATGGGGAAACTGCTCCAAGGTTTTACTGAGCTGTGCTATAGAAATCAGTTCTTCATCATCCATTGAGAAAAATGTCTTGATGCTATTCTAAAATTGTGATCTTTGTGGGGAAGAAAGCTGGAAAGCATCATTCACTCTTAAATGTTAGTCAGTAAAGAACAGAAATCACTAATCATGTGTTGGACGCTGGTTTGCATTACACGGTTTTGACAAATTAACCATTCCAATCTTGTTTTGCTTGAGCTAATATTACAAGCTGCCTATATACTCAGCTGCCTATATACTCAGCCTCTGAGACACACTCAGAGACCGGGAGGAGGGAGCTACAGAAGAGGGCGCTGGGTACACAGGAGAAGCTAAGCCGGTATAAAAATTTAACAAAGAATGGGCTGGCCCTGTGGCTTAGCGGTTGAGTGCGCGCGCTCCGCTGCTGGCGGCCCGGGTTCGGATCCCGGGCACGCACCGCTTCTCCGGCCATGCTGAGGCCGCGTCCCACGTGCAGCAGCTAGAAGGATGTGCAGCTATGACATACAACTATCTACTGGGGCTTTGGGGGGAAAAAATAAATAAATAAAATCTTTAGAAAAAAAAAATTAACAAGGAATAATTCATATGTGAATAACTGAGAGTTTGTTGATTACAAGAGGAAGTCAAACACATTTCAATAAAACGATGGGCAATGTAAGGTAAGCCTAATCATTAATATCTTGCAAAAGCACTGAAAAAGCCTAAGACGTTTTCTAGGAAATAAAATATATAATCTATTATTCCATTTATTATGCAGATATCTTTCTGAAAGATTTACAGAAAACATTTTCTCCATGTGTCATACACTACGTAAGAAATCAAGAAAACTACAGCACTAATTTTACAGTTTCGTATTAAAGAGTAAAAATTCTTTTTTATTGAGTGACTTCTAAATTCTTGCAAAGATGTCATATAATTAGGGAGTTAAAAACATGAATAAAACACAACCTCTAGCCTCAAGGAACTTGCACTCTTGAAGAAAACATAAAATGTGGCTATAGATAAGTATAATAGAGGGTATAGATAAATACCAGAGGAAAAATACAGGTTTCTATATCATTTCAGAAGGGATTATTTTAGCTGTGAGAATCAAGAGGCTTTGTAAAGAAGTTAAGACTAAAGGATTTTAGGATTTCAGCCTTAAAGGATTTTTAGGATTCTGATAATGTGAGAATAAAAGCTTAGGAAGGAAGACACTGCAAGAAAAAAAACACTACTAGCAGCTAACTAATGTTTACTGGGTGCCTACTTTGCCAGGCACTATTCTTAGTGCTTTACACATATTAACGGTTAAATGCTCACAATATCTCTGAGGTAGGCATTATATTTTTATTCCTACTTTGAAGTGATAAGAAAACAGAGGTACAGAGAGTTGAAGTAACTTGCCCATGATCACATAGTTTGTCAAGGGTAGAGCCATGTTTCAAATTCAGAGCGGACTGACAAAAGATCCTACACTCTCAAAGCTCTGAACTTTACAACCTTAGCTGAACTGGCATGAAAAAGCTATTTATATTTCGATAACTGTTCTCAAAAGGCTTTCACCACACATCAGCTGATTTAAGCTCTTCTTTCTCTACAGTGCTTATTAAAGGTATGTTAGTATCCCCGTTTAGACGATGATGATAAACTCAAGGAGGGTCACAGAAGCAAAGGTAGAGCAGGGACTCAAACCTCATCCTTGGCCTACACGCCAACGGCTTCACCACATCCACTTCTTCTTTCACACCAGAATAGACGTCTACAAACTGTGTCCCATGTAGCCCAAGAGTTTCCCAGCAACGCCCCACAAGGTACCAGAGGACCGTTCCCCAGTCTCGCCCTCCACCCCACTTCAATAGAAATGGGAATCACTCACAGATATCATTTGAAAAACAGAGTTCTACTACTAAAAGAAATTTAACAACCATCTCACATACACACCCAAAATATAGTTGTACCTCTAGTTACCTTATCCTCATTTCCTGCTACATGTTCTGGTGCTCTAGACTCTTGTATCCCAATTCTATTCCAGAAAATATCAAATCCCATTCATCACTTGAACAGTCTTTCCCTTGGTGTAATGAGTGCAATATTCTCAATAAAAACCAACCCATATTCATAACAAAAATCTAATCTGAAAGGACAACCAAATAACAGCAAGACCTCCCCAATATCCCCCACTACTCTATCCGCACACCCTCTCTGAGTACATGCTATTTATTTAGAATGCCAAGATTGTGATACTTCTAGGCATGTTGAGTACTTTACATTTGTAAATAGCTTTATAATAACCTAGCTTTCAAGAACAATCAGAAAAGAATAGCTCTCATATAAATATTAATAACTAGATACCTAAACCAATAATGATTCTGTCAAGTTGAAACTTTTTTAAAGTAACACAATCATTAGTAAAAAGTTCATGGGCACCAAAATGGTTAAAACAATTAAAATAGACAATTCCAAGTGCTGATGAGCATGCAAAACAACAGAAACTTTCACACACTGCTGCTGGGAGTCTAATTTGGCACAGCCACTTCGGATAACTGCTTGACAGTATCTACTAAAGCTGAACATGTGTCTACTACTCTATGACTCAATAATTCTACTTCTAGCTATATAGCCAATAGAAAATAAGTACAAGAATGTTCTTAGCAGGATTATTCATAATAGCCCCAAACTGTCAACAAACAAATGTCAATCAATAGTAGAATACATAAATTATTTGTGGTATATTGCAATAAGAATGAACAAATTGCAACCGTACACAACACAGATGAATCTCATAAACACAATGTTGACAGAAAGAAGCCAGACACAAAATAGTATAAACTGTATGATTCCTCCTAAATAAAGCTCAAAAACACGTAAAACTAATCTATAGTGTTATTGGGATAGTGGTTCCTTTGAGGGGAGGTAGTGACTAAAAGGGGATTTCTAGGATATTGGTAACATTCCATATCTTGATCTGAGTGCTAGACATAAAGCTGTGTTCACTTTGTAAAAGAAGATGGAGCTAAACAGTTATGATGTGCAAACATATATGTACATTTCAATAAAAAGACTTTAAAAAATTCTGATAGGAACATGAGTGCTTATAGAAGGCCCACTGCAAGTAGGATAATTAAAATATGTGCCAATGAGGAGACTACATTAACACATAAACTTATGATCCTTACTTTCAGTGAGACTAAGTGAGGAAGCAAAACATGTTCACATGAGAAGTTAGTTCTTTAAAAAACTTATTCCCTCCTGTGAAGACCAATATTTTAACGTTTCCAGGTGGCCTTCCAAGGGAAAAGTCACGAAACTAATGGATTTTAGAGGTGGGAAGGCCCTTAGAAAATGCCATAGCCACCTCCAAAAGAGCTAACTTACCAACTTTAATGAGTTTCATTAAATACCTGGGATGATAATCATGAGCTCCATGACTGACAACCACAGCAAAGGATTAAAACAAGTTTTGATGGACAGCTTAGTGAGCTATTGGCAGCCTGAAGATAAATTTGTGAGGACAGGGCCCTGACCACACCACCAGCAACACTCTGAGGAATCCAGGAGAGTGGTAGAGTATGGCAATTACAAGCAAGGGTGTTAGATCAGACCCAAATTTGAGATCTGGCTCTGTCACTAACTAAATGTATGACTTTGCATAAACTACTTGATTTTTGTCCTTATCTGTACAATTAGTACAATGAGACCTACTAGATTATAACCTAGGGTTACTGTTGGGTTTAAAGGAAATAACATACACAAGTACTTAGTAAAGAGCCCATAGTGGCTACGATGGTGATGATGATGACAATGGTAACCATGATGATGCAGCGGTAGTAGTGTTCTGAATATAAGACACGAGTCCAAAAGAATCAGAGCTGGAAAAAGGTACCAAATTTTTGAAGCGGCTTTCTAGGATCAGAGAGGACATGAAAACAGGTAAGAAAGCAAGGCTGGAACAGCTCAGAGGACTCTTACCAAGAGAGAACTACTATCTGGCTATAGTGCACCACAGTGACTAAATAATTTTTTACCTACAAGTGCATGTACTTCCTAACTGACTTATAAGGAAAATTTCTTTATTCATAATTCCTATATGCATCTGTAGGACCTTAGTTAAGACACTATAAGTATGAGAATCAGTTCCAACTATTGCTGGTGATGATAAACTCACAATCTAACTACATTTGTTTTCTTTGAATTCTCCAAGTAGCAATGAGATGAATATGAGAATTATCATCAGAAAAGATTCTCTAAGAAATTACTTTTTATCTAATCTTAAATGATTGCATAATTACAGGATAAAATTAATATCTTGGGTACTAATTCAAATTGTATTTAATGATCCTAGAGAAATGAATTACTAGAGATAAAAGATAAATTTTGCTTTGGTGTCTGATCTTTATTTCTTTCCTTAAAACTTAACAGACCTCTTTAATTTGTCTTTCTAACTTGGTAGATTTACTAAAATCTGGAATATACTGCAGTTAGTTATATATATTTGGTTATTATATTTCCTCCACAACTGACAAACAGTAAAAGAGCCAAACAGTTTTGATAAAGGAATAAAAATTGTCTTTTTTCCCTCCCCAGAATTAAATATATAAGTGTGTGAAAACAAAGTTAACCTAGAAGCAAGTGACCAGCAGCAAAATCCCTGGAGAGTATTAGTAGAGTCATTTAACAGAAAATGAAGCTGGCTAACACCTGAAGGAATAATCGTAGTAGATTATTCCAAGTTGCTCAAACACATAGCCTATAAAATAAAGCCCTATGAGGCAGTCAAGAGACCCAAAGAGATTACTTTTAATAATCCTCCTGAAATGGCAGAAGCACATTCCACATGAAAGGTATAATATACTCTTAAAGGATGACAAAGACAGTAGCAGTAAACCCGAGAAGAAATGCCAAATCTCCAAAACTCTATCTAATACATCTCTTATTTTGTTCAGGAGTAGAGCTAATTAGCTGCATTAAAAGTGGTTCAGTATCCACATGACATTCAGAGTTGCATACCATCTGACTGATGCCAGAATGCCCTGTTCATTCTCACCTAAATTCCAGGGAGAGCTTTCTAGGTAATGATCTAATAAATGACGATGTAGCATTCTGTTTATGAGATATTCTCCTGCTGGATAGGCCTAGTCTATCCCAAACTCAGACTAATGGTTTTTATTGCCATCTCTCAAAAATGGTTCACATATAGACATAGACAGTCCAAAAGTCAATTTCAGTACCTTTACGCCCATCTGGCAAAATGTGATCATTTCCTTCAGCTATTAAAGTTGACTCTCAGAGGTCAAAAATACACCCTGATTTTCAAAAATTTGGTATTCAAAATACCTAAATTTAGGAAAGAGACTTGGTATTAAGCTCTGGTGGTTACAAAAGGAAACTTTACAGACTTATTTTAAATCATTGAGCTATCTATATCTAGTACATTTATAAATAGGATTCATTTCATTAAAACATATGTCATAGTTTTTTGGATCCAATGTACTCTGAGATAGCTTTATCATTTAGTCAAGGACTCAAACAACCAAAAATACATTTGTTTTTCTTATTTCTGGCAAGATATATAATAGAAAAAGTTGTTTGTTTGTTTTTTAAGATTTTATTTATTTATTTTTTTATTTCCCCCCAAAGCCCCAGTACATAGTTGTATGTCATAGCTGCACATCCTTCTAGTTGCTGTATGTGGGATGCGGCCTCAGCATGGCCGGAGAAGTGGTGCGTCGGTGCGCGCCCAGGATCCGAACCCTGGCCGCCAGCAGCGGAGCGCGCGCACTTAACCGCTAAGCCACGGGGCCAGCCCCAGAAAAAGTTTTAAACTCTTTAAATTACAAAAAGATTCAACTATAGCCGATCAAAAGACATGAAATATATTTTCTTCCTGACCAAGAAAAGGAATCAGCTAGCATGCTTCAATTGAGAAGTGGCAATTATTTCCTATTTAACAAGTTCTAAATGAAACGCATCAGACTGAAAATCAGGATAAGATCTGCCATTCCATTTGAGGCACACATCCTTTTCAGCTGATTTAACTTCTCACTTTAAGAAGTGAACAAGGACACAAAGAAAATATACCTTCATTTGTTTATTTTCAACCTAAGCAAATTTAAACTTCTAAAATTCAAAAATACTATTTCCCTCATATATATTCTGGAGATAATTCTGTATAATTATTATACTCATAAATCTGTATATGTAGTAAAATTAAAACAAATGTTGAGATTATTAAAAGTAAAAAAGAAGTTTATACTATAGCATAAACTGGCAGTAAGACCTTTCACTTTGTAATCTCTATTCATAATGGAAAAGAAACAGACCATAGGTTAACCTACTATCTTGTTAACCATTTATATAGCTTTTTTTTTTTTTGGCTTATATAGCTATTTTTAACTCTCAAAATATTTTTTGAAGGTCATCAAAAGATGAAATGGGAAATCTTTCAGAGATAAGTTGTTAATAACTGTTCTGAATTGATGTTGCTGGAAAGAGAACACCATCTAATAGGAAAAGTTGAATTAAAAACAATTAGTCAACTGTAAAACAATGACAGCATCACAGAGCATGTGATGGTTTATGGGCTTCCATATTTAGCATTTACATATTTTCAAATATTATCATATTCCTCGACCCCCTCAGAAATATTCTAAAACATAAGTAGTTTTTCAAGCCTTTTAGTAGACTGAATCATGACCACAAATATAAAATACAAATACATTAATTAAAGATAATATAGTATAAGTATATGTAGATGTTACTAATAAAGTAATAAGGTGTTGTACTTATGAAAGACATATGAAATAATCGTTTCCCTTTACAGGCTTATATTAAATACATGTAATAGAATAAGTTTTTGTGTTAAGTCTGCTTAAACAAGCCTGATTACACAAGCAATATCCAAAAAAAAAAAATCTTCCTCTGCCGAATGATTTTTATACTATAAAAGTGTTTCATAGTATAAAATGTATAAAATATATTAAATATAATTTATTAATATTGGGGGAATATTAGAATAATCAAACATAAGAAAAAATATTGAGGAGCAAAAACATACATGAGGCACCAAAAAAAAGGCTTGAAATTATATTTCAAATCTGATTTATGTTCTATTACTTTTAACATAATAAAAATTAAGATATAGAAGTAACAAATATAAATGATTGTCATAAAATCAAACATTATCACCTTAAACAAAATACTTGGAAAAGTCTTTATCTTTTTTCAACTGTGGGGCAAAAAAACCCTTCAATCAAATGCTGGAGTTATAGTATATAATTCCACAAATGAAACTCATACATTGTGAGAAAAAAGCAAAATAAATTCAAGATTGTTCCTACAGGTAACAGGAGACAGCCCAGGATAACCTCACCTTCTCTGAATTTGGAGCACTTCTCTGTGTATCACGAAGAGTATCTAAAGTGGTGCCAACTATAATTCAACTGGGCAAATTTCTAAGAAGCCTCAAAATTTTTTAAAAATTAATTGAATTTTGAAAAGGTTAAAAACAAAAAAAAAGATAGAAAGAAAGTTAAGTGGCCAGGAGAAGAGCTACTGTGTGTCAAATACACTTAGTACTAAAAATTGAAGAAATATTTTAAGGCCTGAGATGTTAAAAGCAACAGTATGTAACACCAATAATTTGATAATTTAACCACAGATTAAAATTATTAGATTGCATGGGGGGGTGTGGATTCTAGATCCAACTGATATCTTAAGTAGACACAAAGACACAAATGACATTTGTTTTATGGAGCTTTGACTTTCGCAGAATTATTAATTCACTGAAGATCAATGGAAGCGAAAGCACGGAGATGAGAAGAAAGTAAAAGACATGAAACCATAGTGTCATCTTTAAACAGAGGGAGTGGAAGCGCAGGACGGCAGCTTATGAGCATTTGTGTCTCCTGTTATTCTCTACCTCCTGCTTCCCCTCCCCTCCCATCTGAGCCTCAGCCCAAAGGCTTCTTTCTGAGGTCTCAGGAAACTAACTTGATAAGAATACAGACTACTTCTTTCATCTTTAATTTAGAAAATTCTAAGTAATTTTAAAGCAATTTGAGGGAGAAAGTTTCATTTTTTTTTCAGGTCATAAAACTCATTTCCAAAACTAAACTTGTACTGTTTGTTCTGACTTTTAAACTCCATCTTCTAAAATTGTCCACATAAGCATTTTTACCTAGATGCATTCTTTATTTATTTAAAAATAAATCGTAGTTACAAATAACATGCCTATTTTAATGTAAAGTTATACAATTAATTCTCAATTGCTCAGCAGTAAGAAAGGCGATGTCAGAGGGCCTTGCAACTAGGCAGACCTGAGTTCAAATGTGACCCATTATCAGCTGCCTTAAGTTAATTAATCTCTCTGTACTTCAGTGGTCAATGCGATAAAACAGAGATAATAATGCCTAACTCACAGAGATATAAACACTAAACAAGATAAGATGTGTTCATGCTCTGGATATAATAGTTACTAAAATTAATTCAAGTTTCCACCACAAATCCACAAATCAGAATGAAATAATCTGCTCATCAGTACACACCCCAAATTACCTAATGTGAGTTTGGGAATGTAATTTAAATCTTATAATCCAAATAAACATAGCAGAATACGTACTAGAAAGGAAAATCCACTCCAAAATCCAAATAACAAAGTACTACAAAGCCACATCCAAACACTAATATCTTGAATCAATTCTGTCCCATTGGTCTTCAAACTCTTTTGAGCAATCTTGCCTTCTTTTCATATGAAATTTTATACAGTGCCCCAATACATTTTTAAAAGGCAAGGAGGAAAAAAGCAGAGTGGCCCAGGCTGGAATGAAGGCTATTCTCACACAGATGGTCTCACACTCCTGCACACTGCACAAAGTCCCAGAACCTTTCAGATCCCTGCTTGAGCTGCTTTCTCTATGCCAATCAAATCTGTCTACATAACGTCCCATAAAGAAAGTGAACACACTTTATGCCTTTCTTGCCTTCTTCCAAAATACTGGCTCCTCCTCCTTTTTCTCTACTTTCTTCCTCAAAATAAGTTCAAGATTGTTCCTGTAGGCTCCACAGGATACAGCCCAGAACAATACCCTTCTCTGAACTTGGAACACTCTTTCTGTACCACTCATCTGATGCTCAGGATAGCATCTTGCTACCTGATATAATTCAACTCAGGTCACTTCTGTCTTAGTCCCACCCATGAGAGCAAGGTACCTGCTAGCCTCTGGGCAGCCCTGAAGAGGACCCAGCAGACCACTTTTTTGTATTAGTAGTAGGCACTGAGTGTGATTTGAGGGAGGAAAAAAATTTTTCATTTTAATTAAGCACTGTTTTGGATTATCCAAGCCACTGTTTCCTTCCAACAGTATAATCTAGTTTCATATACCTCCAAAACAGACTCTCATTGACCTAGATAAATTAACATCAGTAGGGCCTAAGACTAATCAGACAAAAGCCTTTTTTAACCACCACCAAGAAAAAATATTTTTAATTGAAATAAACAGCTTTAAAACTGTCCTCTCTCTCTCTTTCTATATACATATTAGTGCCATTAACTGTGGTACTGCTATGATTCTACTAACACAAAAATGTAAACAGTAGTTAGTAACATTTCTTATGGAGAGAAGTTAATTTGATTAAACTTCTCTGCTCTTAAAAACTTTGGAATCTGGTGCCTTAGATGCCTCGAGTATGACTGCCTGGGAAAGAAAGCATGATTGGAAAAGCAAGAGCCTGTGACAACAGCTTAGTTATCTCTCAGACTGAGAAGGGCCTTCCAGGGTCTCATTAATACTCAGCATGTCTAAGGAGGACTGCTTTAGTGAAGGCAGAAAAGGAAGACTACTTAAACACAAAACAAAGTAACTGAGCCTTCTACGGTACTGAGCTGCCAAAGGGGCAGATCGCTCTCCTATAGCTCCCCCATCTGACACTCCTATAGCACTAAGAATCATCACACCAGTATGTGATTGATCCCCACTCTGTAAAGTACTATTCAACTAAACACAGTGTGAGAACAGGGGCCACATCAATTTTGTCCACTGTCAAGTCCGCTGCATCTAGCACAACATATGGCATATAACGGGGCTCTTAAAAAAAAGGGGAATAAAATCTCTGTGTGTGTGTGTGTGTGTGTGTGTGTGTGTGTGTGTGTACGTATATATGCTGAGTATAAGGAACAGACAGCAAGAATAAAGAAAAGCATTTTTACTCTCACTATCACAATGTGATATCAATTTTTTACAATATGACCTGAAGATAACAGTTTTAAAATTATGCTAAATATAATATATCACATTAATAAAGTTCCCTACAAGGCAAGATTATATATAGAACATTTAATATCTTTTCTGACCAGATCTGAGCTTACTTATAAACAGTTTATACGAATCGGAAGAAAATACAATTGCAATACAGTAGAATCTCCTTCTGCATTCTGGCAGCACATCAAAAATCCTGTCCCAACAGGCCTAATATTGCATGGTCAGCGAAGAGGAAAAGTGAAAGGAGTCTTCTACTCTGCTGCTTCTCTGAAAAGGGAATCACATTAGGCCATTAAGTAGTCAGATACATTATTTTATTGCTTGCAAAACCCTTGGGTAATAAAGAATGAGTACAAATTGCCACAGGCAGTTTTGGAGGAAAAACAGAACTGTGCAAAACAATGACAGCTGCTCTCCTGCAGTACTGGACAACTGCAATACAGAAAACAGGGCATCAGTTGTAGTTTTTCTGCTCAAGCAGAGCACTCAGCCATGGGAGGGAAGGAGCTATACAAGCACATAATTCTGAAGAATCTGGGTGTAAATGCACAAGTAGGAGAAAAGTGATTGAAGAGAAGAGTGCCAATACATTTTGTAAAAGCTACCTCAAGTCAGATTCAGTCACACACATACATTTCCATTCTCTTCTAAATAAGTAAGACTTATGGGCTGCTACAAGTGAAAAGCACATGCCCCTTGGAAACACAGAAGTAAAAAAGGTAAACACTTTTTCTTGAGGGGGACATTAATATTTTTCCATGAAAATGTCAAGACATAAAAATAAAGAAGGATATTTCTTTAACATGGTCTACAATCTAAGAAAATAACTTACTTTCTATGCAAAGAAATCTAATTTGTGTCACATCTTATACAGGTAAACAGCAAGAATGAGTGATTTATTTTCATGAGATTCAGAGAATAAAATTTGACTCACATCTTTAACCTTGCTTGAAGGATGTAAAAATGTCATCTTTTCTTCTAAAGACCAACTGCTTTAAAGTAAAGTACTCAGTGAGAATTGCATTTTATACACTACTATACTGTTAAATTTTTAAAGTATGAGAATCCATTAACACTATGGTTATAAACAATGTATGAGCTTTACTTTTAATTACATACAGGATCTCATTACAAAATCACATAAGAGTTTTATTTTTGTAACAAAATATAGAAAACCCCTCCTTATGAATGTTCAACTTTCCAATTTTCATCATAAAGCAGGAAAAACCTCTAGAGCAAAAATATCAACTCTACCAGCTACCAACAGATGGCGTCGCAGCCGCTCCAGTACCTGCTACTCCATCCTGGACAGTCGGCCAGGTTCCTGCTTAGTTTTATGGCATTTTAATAAGATGATTGATCCTATCATGTTTAACAAACACAAAAGCAGTACAAATAAGAAATGTATAATCAACAGATACAAAATCAGAGATATTTTAACAACTAAAAGTGATGAGAAAATGATGAACGTCTGTCAGTGGAAATAACTGTGGAGGACAAGGTGAATCCTGCAATATTGGAAACAATCTATCAACAATAATCAACAAGAGATCAGGAAAAGTTATAAGATAGGAAAACATTATATGTGAAGATCAGCATCACTATGTGAAGATCAGCATCACTCAGCATTTGAATGCCTACTGCCCTAATAATATTAATTCAGGAGAATTCAGAAGATAAACAGGTCAAAATGTTATAGAGGAAAACTTCAATGAATGGGTTCAAGGCCAAATGAAATCTGCACAACATTGAAATGAGTGCTAAGGCAACACAGCTCTCTATGACACTTTTGTTGATCATCAGATGGGAGCTTACCCACCTCAACAATTTTAACATGGTCCACAGTAGTGTGCCTCGGGAACAGGCATGTGATAGCACTTTTATAGGCCTCAGCACACCTGGTAACACAGATAATGGGAGATCAAAGAATTCTAAGCAGGGGAGAGAAAATTCAAAAAAACCATTTTGATTATATACTCCTATCAGTTAAAAAATAAATGAGCACACATTCCCAATATGTATCTATTTGTTTATTTTTCTAATTTACTACACGTACCTCTACACTTCACTGAATCTAAGAAATCATCAACTGTAAACACACTGTCACTTTATTAACCACTAAGGAAAAAAAAACACTAATTATAATTCTTACAGAAGAAACACAACAATTTGAGATGTTAAAATGTGAGGAAAAAATACATCTTAGAGCCAATGAAGTGTTGTACTTGACTAACACTAATGGATTTTGTATGTTCTTAATCATACCAAGTTGGAATTTCTAGTAGAAAGAAAGAAAAAGACACAAAGTAACAGTTTTTTTCTTGTACTTTAACAAATTGTCTTTTTCACACCAGTTTGGATACCGTCTATCAGAAGAGAGGATGAAAGAAGGAAACTGTTAGATGATGAGGTTAGATCTCAATAAATGCCCACTGAATGAGTCAAGAGATGCTTTATCTCCTCTATGACGTCTATTACATATCACATGAACACGATCTGTGATGAACTCAACGAGAAGGAAGGAGAAAAAGCAGACAATAAATACTTCCTATGAACTACCACTTCTGCATTAGAGGAATGCAACTGTAGGGGTAAAGGGCACAGATTTCAGAGGAGAACAACTTCGGATTTGTAGCATGACTATCTATCCACTCACTATGAGAAACACTACGGACACTTTAGTGTTCTCATCTATAAAATGAAGATAACAGCTCTTACACCACAGGATTAAAGTGGGGGATTAAGTGAGTAAATGCACATAAAGCTTTTAGCAAATGCTCAGAACACAGCAAGACTCAATAAATGGCAACAATGGGATCATGGGAATTTATTGCATCTGTTAAATTACTTTAGATTACCTGAGGTGTTAGATGGAAAGATGATATTTGAAAGTATTTGACTTAAAACCAGTCTTATTCACCAAGACCGCTTTTAAATGTCAATATCACAATCACTGACACAAATACGTAGGAGATGAACCCTCAGATCAAAATCTGTTTTTGCCTACAAATTTGACTGAAGATCAAATAAGGAAAGTGCACCAAAAATGACATACTGCCCTCCTATCTGCCGTCAGGTTCAGGGTGGTGGGGTGCTTTGTTAATCTACACTGGGGAGTTCTCTGGGCTTCAGATGCATCTGACAGCTGACAATACTCATGGAACAGCAGAGCACACTGTCGATGACACAAGGCCAGAAGCATCTCCAAACAGCAAGCCTCATTTTAACAGGGCACAGTTTTCTTAACAAGTGCTTTTAAAACAAATACCAGTTTAAATAAGAATTTTTGATAATCTGTTCTCTAAGACTGTATTCTGCTGATTACCACTTTTCAAACACCAGCAGTTTTCAAATACAAACGCTCCTGATATATTGTTTAGGATTTCAAAAATGATCAATTAAAGAATTCCACTTTGGCATAAACCCAAATGCGGATGGCAAAATATTGATGTTTGTGGTTAACAGAACAGTAGAACCAGTGGCCTATAAATTTGTTTCCTGACCCCAGCTGCCTCTGTTTATTGCCTTAGGATTGGCAATAGCTATTCTCAGAATAAGAAATCTGAACTCCATCTACTACCTTGAATTGACTTTCCGTGTATGCTTTTCAGAATGTCAGTGTTTTGGATTTGAACTCTTAATTTACATTTTAAGGACTCTCAGTCTGTCCTCTCCCTGGGACTGTTAAGATTTTAACCTGAAATAATACCTATTGTTATTCTGCACAACCATATGCTATCATCTCTCTTTAAAAGTTATTATGAGGACTAAGTGAGATGTTTATTTGACTAATAAACAAACATAAAATATGTCAGTCACTCTTTTAAGCACTTTGTAAATATCAACTTAATTCTCATAATAATCCAGGAAGTAGGAACAATAATTACCTCTCTTTTACAGATAAAGTAAAACAAAGAGGTTAACTTTTACTTGCCCAAGGTCACACCAGTAGGAAGTGGCAAAGTCAGGGTTTGAATCCAGACAGTCTGACCTCAAAGTCCATGCTCTTAAGGACCACGCTAAATGCCTCTCTAATACCTAAAGCACTTGCCCAGGACTCAGCATAATGATAAGGATAATGATAAACCACATAGTGCCCAGCTTAGCACAGGAGCATGCAGCACCCTGAGGCCCAAAGATGGTTGGGGGCCACAATGCTGATTAAGATGATATATAAAACACACAAGCACTTCTAGATTACACTTACGTAGTGCAGAAATCTCTAAAGATACAAATTAATACTACTGCTTTAGGAATTTAAAAAGAAATCACTAATGAACTATTTAAAATCACTCTCCCAGCACTGAGAGCCTGGATTTTCTCTTAACATTGTTAAATAAATTTTACAAATAATTAGCAGTTAATATTTTGGTCCTATCAACATTTAGCACTCAATTTCAATTATAAGCTAGAGGTACTTTTTAAAGAGAGTACTTTAAAAGAAAGTACTCAGGTGTACTTTAATAAAAAGATTCAGAAGAAAATTATTTTATGCTTACTTTTTTTAAAAAAAAAGATCACTATTATTTTTTATGACTGATAGTGTAATATATGTCCATTGTAGAAAACTGAGAAATACAGGGGTATAGAGAAGAAAATAAGAATCACCAGTAATTCAACATCATCTTTATTTTTCAATGTAGTTTGAGACATTTAATTTTCACATGATCACAGCTTCTTTCTTTCAATTCTGAAAACAGATATTTCATAAGCCAAAGTAATTATTGTCAAGGTGCTTCAAGAAATAAATGTTCTTCAAATAGGTAAGAAACATTAATTCCACTTATAATTGTTTTAAATAATGAATGCTTTCTCCACTTTTTATGCTTAATGTAAACTAAGTTCAGTCAACTAACACGATTGACTGAATTCAGTTCACTGTTTTTTAAAAAAAAATTTAAACAAATTTTGATAAAATGAGAGTCATATGTTTAGAAACTGATAACTAATTAATGACAAACGCTGGAATTAAAATTCATTCTCTTCCACAGTACAGATAAGCCCAAATCACTCAATTGGTATCACTCAAGCATAACATGTTTTAGTTTGGTTCCACATATGCTAACAAATTGGAACAGAAAAGTAACTTTTGTTCTTCTGAATACAGTGCCCCTGTGAACACGAACTTTCAGGCAAAACCAACACTATTTCGATGAATACCTATCTGAAAGGCATTTACACTTTCAATATATTAACATCAATAGCTCCCCAGGGCCAACTTCAAAATCCAAGCCCTGTATCAGCCAATAAAAGGCAAGAAAAAATAGTGATAAAAAGTAGTCAAGTAAACTGCTCTAACCCCCTCTTCCCACATCCTGATAGTCTTATGGAATCCTCCTGGGCCTTCTACCATAAAACTTAAAGGCTTACAATCATATGTCGCTTAACAACAGCGACACGTCCTGAGAAATGCATCGTTAAGCGATTTCTTGGTGGTGCGAACACCACAGAGCGTGCTTACACAAACCTAGAGGTATAACCTACTATACAGCCAGGCTGTATGGTACTAATCCTAAGGGTCTGCTGTCGTATATGTGTCTGTTGTTGACTGAAATGTCGTTATGCGGCGCATGACTGCATTTGATATGATTTCATTTTACTCTAATTTACAGGGCAGATAAGACTGTTATGCATCTTCCCATTTTCTAAATGAGTAACAATCAATACTTAATGTTTAAAATGATCCTTTTAAATATTTTTTTGTCATTTTGAATCTGTTAAATCAAATCAGTGAGCTCAAATAAACAGGATTAGTAAAAGCATTCCAACATTGTGGCAATTCAGTATTCGCATCAGTTTTGGGAAGTGACTCCTCACACCTCAGGAAACTTAACTTGCAAAAGTTTTCGGCTTCTATACCTTATTTGATTTAATGTTAATCAAGCTACCACTTGTTTTTAACATACGCTCAAATGGGTTTCTAAGCAAGTTGTTGATTCGTTATTTGAAGAATAAGCAGGCTTGTCATTCTGCAGATACTCTTGTTAATGACCCTTTACGCCCTGTTTTTCACCACAGTGTTTAAACACAAGGAATATTTTCATCATATTTCATGAATAGTGATGAAACAAAGCAAGAATTCTTTAGATGAATTTCATAAAACCCCAGAGTCCCCATAAACCTCACATATGCCTACATACCCATGGCTGATTAGCACACTACAATATATTGTATGTCAAGGTGCCGGGTAGACAGGTTCCTGCCGAATCTTGCCCAGTAAACATTATTTTACGTGGGCAATGCTCTATCTTCTTCACACGACACCACTACCAGCATTACCACTTAACTTCCAGCCAGCTTTCTGCCCCAAACTTCATACCCTCATTTGCAGCCATAGCCCCCTGGTATGAGAACAATTACCGGCTTACAAATTAGCTCCCTGAAGTATGCAGAACAGAATTGTGATCTGATCTGAAATGTGTAGGATTAGATTTTTATTCACACTGGATGTTGCCTAACCAATCCTGGTTCCATTTTGCAACTTTCCACATTTGTAAAACTTCCCTTTAATTGGAACATGTAACTAGAGGAAAAGGATTAGTAGGAAACCTGGCACTAGAGTCACCC
The DNA here is from genome assembly GCF_020826845.1 of Diceros bicornis minor. Classification (NCBI taxonomy): domain Eukaryota; kingdom Metazoa; phylum Chordata; class Mammalia; order Perissodactyla; family Rhinocerotidae; genus Diceros; species Diceros bicornis. The sequence continues at coordinate 13,523,030 of NC_080774.1, forward strand.
AACACTGCAGGACACAAGCAGACTCATGCCTGCCGGGAGATGTAGTCAAGACTAGCCACAGAACACAACTGCTTCTGAGTCTAAAGAAAGACAGCCTGATTCTCTGAGGACAGAATGAAACTAAAAATCATAGACATTTATTGTGGAAAGGTCCTTAAAAATGATCTGGTCCAACTCCCTCATTTTCTTGACAAACTGTGGTGATCTAAACTGTTTCAATCCAAATATTCAAGTATCTGCTATGTACTGGGTATTAGTTCATGGATTAGATTTTGTAAAGAGACTCCTTTAGTACACACATGAAACATGCCTGTTTATGACACGCAGTTCACTTTTAAGCCTATACAAAGAACTGACAGGCAGTACAGATTAGTTAGAGAACAGAAATCTAAATCCTGGAACCACTTAGTGGAATTAAACACTGTGGAGCTCTATGCAAATCACTTAACCTCTTATATAAAAAGCTAAGGGACTGACTGTCTTACCTCACAGGTCCTTCCAACTCCAATAACATAACAAATCAAATTCCTTTGTTAAAAAACAGCACTAAATAGTTTGAAAGTCCACACTTGGAAACTAGGAAATTTGATGAAAATGGAAAGTGTTTAATTTTCCTTAATTTTATGGTATGCACAGATACAATATTAGAATCTTCTGAATAAACTTTCTGAAAGAATACATAAGAGACCATTCATAATAAATATCTCTTGAGTGTGGGACAAGGGGGAGCAAATGAGGTGAAGAGGGGGATCTCTGTTGCCTTCGAAACTGCATAATTTTTTCATGGGCATGTATTACTTCTATAATTTTTTTAAAACACCAATTTTTAAAAAACTTATAAGCACTTAAATCATAGAAGGCAACGTGATGTAGCAGAAAGTACAACGAACTAGAAAAGGAAAGAAAAGATTTCTAGTCCGGCTCTGTCTAGCTCTGTGACCTTGAGAAGTCTGTTTGAGTTACAACATTCTAGCTTTCTTATGAAAACAAAAATGAGTCTGCTCACTGTGTCACCATTCCGCTGGACTCAATTTTATATTAACTGGTCTTAAGTTACTTTTTTCTCATTTAATCGTTCAGTGCATCCATCAAACATTGAAAGAACAGCCGGAACTTAGCAAAAGCAAGAGAGAGTGCAAATTAATTTCCCTATAATGAAAATAATTAATTAACAATCAAAAGAAATCTGTAAGAGTTCTGGAAATGTTTAATTTGTTGAAGAAAAAGAGAGAAAGGATAAAAGATAAACTTGGTGAAAACCCAAAATCTATTACGGAGAAAAGTAAATAAATATATATTCAGATCTTGTCTTGAATGTTTTATTAGAATGCTTTCTAAACATATGTCAGTAAAGTAATTAAATAAAAAAACTATTCTCAATCACACAAATTACAGCTCTGCTGGGGTTAGGATATTGTCTTCTGTTTCTTGATTGATTGATGGGTCATACTTTCTGTTTCTAAATACTAACTCAATTATTGATCTTCCTAATGATGGATCTGAATGCAAGAAATTATTCTTTGCAGCTTAATATTCATCCTATATCAGAGAAAAATAAGGTTTGTTATTGCATTTTTATTCCTAGCTTTGTGTGACCAATAACAGGGTCATGTGGTTATCAAAGCAGCCTTCTCATAATTTATTATTAATATGTATCTCTCTATTGTAGTTTTCTCCCATTTTACATTCCTTGAACAAAATATATTGTTAAATATTAAAACTTAAAGTCTTCTTAAGCATTTAAGCTATGCCCAATTTTCGAGCTTTAAAAGAATGTTCATTTTCTTATACCTCGCCTAATAGATAAAATGAATAAAAGAGGGGAAAAGAACATTTTTTTCCTCCCTAATTCTACATTTGGCTAAATACTACAAATAAATTGTATCTTTTAATTTACTATTAAGCACCAAACAGTCACTGAATATTTAGGCAAATCTTCAAGGAGCAGCCAGAAAACCTCACCTCTCTGTACCCCTGGTCTCTATTCCTTTGACTCAAAGATTCAAATTGATTTGAGATACCTGACTACACTAAAGGTCTCCATCTGACAGCTCTAGGGGAAGATGCAAACCACACGACTACCACAAGGGAGCCCTTGACAGAGCAGCTTCCAGTTTAACCCCTTAGGGCAAGTGCCCTGACCACTGTCTATTAATTGAGAGAATGTGCAAGGATGGGAACCTCTTTCTTTCTCCTAAATATGCATTTAAATATCCTACTTGGGGCTTTATTGTGCAAGCAAGGTTCATAATAGAAAAGCATGATTAGGAATCTCCTTCAAAGTCTTGAACACCGGCCATCTCAGCAGTCTCCTCTTTGTGTCTGGTCTCCACAAATAGTTTTTCCATTGTTTGCAGTTAGACTTTCTAATCCAGGAGCTAAAAAGTGAATCAACCTGTTTTTTAGCTGTTTGTTATTATTTCACACTTAACATTAAGCCTCTACATTTTATCTTTCTCTAACTTTTTCCTTTTTTGGAGGAAGACAGTATTGATTATTTGTTTGCTAAGATTAAGGGCAAGAGCTTTGAAAGCAAATTGATCTAGCTCTGCCCCTTAGTAGCAGTGGGACCTTAGGCAAGTTACTTCTCTCTCCATATCTCAATTCCTTTAACTAAAACTAGGACTATCACTACTCCTACCACTAATTTCTGTGGTAGAACAGAACCACTGTGAGGAATAACAAGACACAAAGCACCTAACAAGCAGTATGCATAAAGGTCCTGCCCTTCTCCTAGAAAATGTATTCTTAGCTCTAGCACTTTCTAACTCGGTGTTACTGTAATTCTCTAGATCTCCATTTTCTCATCTGTAAAACCAAAGGAAATAACACAAAGCTCCAGGGATGCAGCAAATACTGGAAATAATTTATGTAAAGCACTTAGCAGAGCATCTCAACAAACGTCAGTCCTAACTTACAGACACTAACTGCCTTTCCGTCCATCTGGAAGTAGTGCTACTGAGTATCTCTCGCTTGCTTTTATTCTCCCATTGGAACTGGTCTTTCAGTACACATCCAAACCTGCACTGTGGGCTCCAGGAGGCATGACTGCCTTTTGGCTGATGCCTTTCCCTCAAGCTTGAAGTAGATGCCAACTGACTAAGCTCATACAGAGAGGCTATAGGGGCACCAGTGAGCACTATAAAAACATTCAGGTTAATACTACAATAGGGTTTAGGTACTTCTCAATCACAATAATGTGAGATATACTCTAGCTTCAAAAAAATTAACATGCGAGATAGGAGCCTGCAGACTGTAAATGCTAAAATCCTTGGCAGGAGACAAAATAAGACGATACAGAAGGCACCAACTACAAACAGTCCCAGGCTATGTTAATAAAATCTGCAGAAGCAAGGAGTCGAGCAATAGGGAAGAGTTTATGCATGAATCACCATAATTTAGAGGCCAGTTTGGACTGGGCCCTCAAAAAAAGGCTTGGTTTTCCTGAGGGGTTTTTTTTTCCCCTAGTGTTTTTTAAATCTTTAACTCTCGGGCTGGCCCTGTAGCTTAGCGGTTAAGTACACGCTCTCTGCTACTGGCAGCCCGGGTTCGGATCCCAGGCGCGCACGGACGCACTGCTTCTCCCGCCATGCTGAGGCCACGTCCCACATACAGCAACTAGAAGGATGTGCAGCTATGACATACAACTATCTACTGGGGCTTTGGGGGAAAAATGAATAAATAAAAATTAAATCTTTAACTCTCAAGATAATGCTTACCTGTGGCTCTGGATTTTGCAATGCTGAAATTCTAACAAGCAACTATTCTAATTTTTTAGTCATTACTAGAACAATGTAAGTCTCTATCCTCAGGAAATATCACAATTCACCTAAGCTTCAATACTTCAGAATTTGATCATGGTTCTAAACTTGCTATATTGATGCTACATGCTTTGGATTCCCAAAGAGCATACTCTTTACCCACATTTGTTCACCAAGAAATCTAAACAAAAACCTTAATAATCTATCATTGTGGCAAAAGGCAGTACAATGTCTATGAGCAGAAATTGCTTCCGGCAGCTCTCCACCACAAATGAACACCTAGACTGTCTGCAGGTGTTTCTTAGTACACACGACTTCAGTCATATAAAGATCCTGCAAAAGCAGTTCATCATCTTTTATACATCTTGGGCCCACGGCAGAGAGACATGGATGTAAAAGAATTTCTATGTAACTCTCTGGATCACTCGGAAGTCTTCCTATTAGAAGTTCTCTCTCATATCTTTATTGCCGCTATGCGCGCACTTGCTCCCTAACGGGCAAAGTCTCTCCTGGAGACACCGTTTTGAGTTGCTGTTATTGCTGTTTTCTCTCCGTGATTCTACCCCAAGCCACCTAAACCTTAGATCTGTCAAAACACACTTAACTTCATGGATCTTTCTCCTTCACTAGAACCCATATCAGTATCTCCCAATTTCCACCTTTAGTACTTATTATTTCACAAACCAAGACACTAATTATACACAGTGTCTTATCTCTAATTGCTCCAAGTGTTTATAGCTTACCTTCCTAATAATACTAAGTTCTTTGGCAGGATTTTGTCAAGTTATTTTACTCATGTCCACCAAATGCCAAAGCAAGATCATGAAAAAAAAAAAAAAAAAACTGTTAGAAAAGCTACTCACAGAATATAGATAACAAAGCAAATAAATTCTGAAATCAGTAAATCTGATAGAACAAATGTTCAGAGTGAACATAAAGCTTGTTTTTGTTTTCAAACACTTAACAGTCCTATCTGCATATATTTGGATTGATCTTCAACATATCATCACTATCTGTTAAGTAAAATAAAGCAATGGAACATTGCTTTATTCATTCAATACACTATCTGTATAGAAAACGGAAATATACACATGCACACTTGCATGTGTCTGCATAAATTAATCTCTGGAAAGATAAAAAGAAACTGACACCCACTAGGAGTTAATGCTAGGAGAGAAACTGGCTAACTGGGCAGCGAGTGGGGAAGAGACTTAACTTTTTCAGCTATACTACTTTGTGCTCTTTAAATTTTATACTATATACATGTATTTACCATTCCAAATAATAATTTAAACAGGATAAAATAAGTACTTACAGGGCTTGTCTGCTGAAAACATTTTAAGATGTGTACATTTTAGTGAATTAACACAAGAATTAAAATGCTCTGCTGTGCATCTGATTTATTACAATAGACACACACTCATCTAACCATTTCTTGGGAACTAGGGAGATTCTAAATGCCATACAACTCCGTAATTAGATACTTATCTTAAAAAATTATTTGTAATCAATAATCACTTCTACATTCAATCTGTAATCATTAACCTTATTAGTGAAGACTGCATGAAGAATTGAGAAAAATAGCGGTTGTGAAACTAGAAACACTTGGATTTGAATCCTCCACTTTCTAGCTGTGTGGCTCTCAGCTAATCAATTAACCTATCTAGAGAGCAATCTTCCTCCTAAACGCAGAGGTCAGCAAAGTTAAGTCCAGGGCCAATTCCATCTTGTCCCCTATTTTTTGTAAATAAAATGTTATTGGAACAATCAATGCCCATTTGCTTACATACTGTCTATGGCTGCTTTCACAGAACAATGTCAGACTTGAATAGTTTTGACAGAGACTACACGCCCTGCAAAGTCGAAAATATTTACTCTCTGGCTCTTCACAGAAAAAGTTTACCTGCCCCTGCCTACGAGTAAAATGTGAACAAACCATATCTACATTGAAATTTTTTGTAAGTATAAGAATGTAAAGCTCCAATCCGAGCAGGCAGCAGGTCAAAACTATTTTCAGAATAACATGAAGACATTATTTACCTTTTGCACATTGATTTTCTCCAAGTACACAAGAGAGTTTTCCAGAGGCCATATGATGTGTGACATCAACACACACTACATGCAAAGCAAAGAGTAGAATATAGCTGTTTTCCCTTAAGCCAGATGTTAAAGAGATTCACAAAAACAGCACCACTCTTCTGACTAAATATTTTTTTCTTTTAGAAAATTGTTATTTTAGTTTAAAAAGGGTTATTTAGGGCTGGCCCGGTGGTGCAAGCAGTTAAGTGTGCACGCTCCGCTGCAGCAGCCCGGGGTTTGCCGGTTCGGATCCCAGGCGCGCACTGATGCACCGCTTGGCAAGCCATGCTGTGGCGGTGTCCCATATAAAGTGGAGGAAGATGGGAACGGATGTTAGCCCAGGGCCAGTCTTCCTCAGCAAAAAAAGAGGAGGATTGGTAGATGCTAGCACAGGGCTGATCTTCCTCACAAAAAAAAGGCATTTAAAAAAATAAATAAAAATAACAAAAATAAAAAGGGTTATTTGTGTTAACATATAATGGGTTTATTATTGTTATTTTAAAAGCCATAAATATTTTAATTTTTCTCATGTTTAATTCTTTAGAGTAAATATAATTATAACCCACATAAACAAAAGCTCTCTTGGGTGTTCCATAATGTTTATAGGTGTTTTGAGACCAAAAAGTTCAAGAATCTGCTATACGACAGCCCTGTAGCATCACAGTGGCATGATGAACTGGCCTGTCAGAACAGTCTGCACACTTGGCAAGGTTTAGATAAACACAGAATAGAAAGTCTACCAGGACAATCAACACCACCACCACCAGCCCATTGAGCAGGCAGTTTAAGGAGAGAAATTCGACAATTCTAATTAGAAGCTCCCCAGGGTATTTGTTAAGAAGTTTTATTCAAAACTTTGAAATAAGGCCAAAAGAAGACAGCCTGTCTTTTCAGTGTCATTCAGGAGAAATGCCCATCCAAGGATTACCTAGTGCCTTGGTTCCCCAACTGTGCACCCAAGCACCCAAGAACACTGCAGCAAATTCACAGAGGTGGGAAATTTTAAATTTGGGGGGGAAACATCTGTCAGAGACTATGCAAACTAGCAACTCAAGGTAGTCCACAGTTTCACAGTAGTCCACATTAGACTCCACTGCACTCCCTGCAACAAAGCCAAATCTTTCTCAAACTGCTTTTTCAATAGTGACTGTGATACAAAGTAAAATCAATACAGACAAGAATAAGAGCAGTGGTGTCCAATCTGATTCCCAGGTTTGAGAAGGCATACAGTGCCCAACAGGGATATACACCCTATTAATAAGCAATTGTGGTCATTTAAGAATAAAATAAATTTTATTTTTTCAATTTATGTGCATTATTTGTTCAAACGGCTACTAAGTTGCAAGTACATAAATATTTATTTATTAATTTTTATAAAACCCTAGCTACTCAAATGCTCTTTGAATTGGTTTAGCATCTTACCTATTCCTTCACTGATTAATGAGTTAATTAAAATGTTTGGCATTTACTCATTTTATATTTGCATTAGAATCTCAATTTTACCATTTTGTAAATTATACTTTAGTATGCTGAAGTTGTCCTTTTCCAGTATATCTAGAAAACACTCCCAATTTTAAAGATTTAACTAACTAATCGTCAAACACTATGGACGGATGTATGTACAGGTATAAATAAAGTATCAAGAAAGACTGCATATACACTCTCGTGTTCAAATAGAGGACATATCTATGTGTCAGAATACAATTAAACTGTTTCACAATTCTATGTGGTTTTCTGCATTTTCCAATTTTTAATAAATACATTCAAACCTTTTGTATATGAAAAATTCACAATAGATTTTGTTTTTAATGTTCGGCATGATTTATGAACACGCTCTTCAAAAAAGCAGCATTAATGAAAGCTTTAAAAAAGTGAATGACTAATATGAAATTAAATTCCCTCCAAAGAAACATTTTAGTATTATTCGTTAAACAGAGGGCTAATGACAAAAGAACAAATGGTAGCATTTGTACATTTAGTAACTTTTAATGCCACACTATACCAGTAAACTAAAAATACAGATAACAATTTATTTTACCTTCAACTCCCACTTATTTTTTCTATTATCTTCACTCTATGTCAAATTTGAAACTCGATGTAAAATGTTATCTAGATCATTCCTCTCACTTCAAGCTATAGAAGTGATACATTTTGTTTAAGAAGAAAAAAGAGTACGAAAAACTTTACTCTTTTTTAGTACCCTTATGAGGAATGGTAGGGGGAAAAAGTAAAAATAAGTGCATAAATACGTTTCTAGATGTGTTGAATGATTCCCAGCCAAATGAGAAGAAAATTCTGGAAGTGTGTGTGGTTTGTAAGGAGCTTCCTTCTGTGCTCATCTGACAACTGAGGCTGCTGGATCCTTTTCTGTCTGAGTTGCTTTTCACCTACGCTGCCTCCTTTTATTACACAGAGTAGCTATCTCATTTTACTACTAGAGACATTAGGTTTAACATTACATAGAACTCTCTTCTATACGTAAAACATTGAGAACAGACTAGCACACTTGTAGTGAACCTTAATAGTCAAAAGGCCTCTTTATAACTACATATGTATCTGAGACCAAAATCAAACCTATGAAAATTCAGCCACTTGGCTAAGAGGCTGAATTTTATAGAAGTTCTATTATCTCCTTTTAATGCATGGTTTATATAAAATATAGGCCTTTAATGTACATAAACAATATCAAATGATCTGAAAGAAGAAAAATAAAATGATACATGATGCTACTCCTGAATTATGATCATTTAATTTTGGAAAGTTGGTGGGTCTCATTCATAACACAGTAAATAGTATTTAAAGTGCCATGAGAACCTAGGAAGAAATTTACAGAACAGGCTTTAAAGGATTTGTCTGTCTAGTCAGTCATTCAGCTATCTACATTAATTATCACATTTAATCCTCAAAACAACCAGTATCAACTGGACTTTATTATTATTCCTACTCAGGGTTTAGAAAAGAAAACACAGGAACAGAAACACAGGATATAGTAAGTGGAACAGCGTAACTATGTACACTAAGAGCATAATTAGAATAGAAGTTATAATAAAGTTCTAAACTTTTGTCATTTATTTCTAATGGAGCAGTCTACTGGGTGGTAGATTCAGGCCCATCAGTAATATCTGTAATAATGTATATGTGCACCATGTTCCTGAAAAAGTCGCATATATAAAAACTTCTAGGAGAGTGACGTCAGCATCATGGCAGAGTGAGCTCTTCCCTTACATCTCTCCCCTCTAAGATACAATGAAAAGGACATTCATAAACCAACAGAGGACATCCACACAACACAACAGACGTCTGAGTGATCCATGCAGCCATACATCATAAGATGAGGGAGCTGGACCCAGCCGGAAGGCAGTAGAAGGAGGTAAGCAAATCTCTTCCCCCTCCCCAGCGGCAGTGGGCAGCGGTCTAGGGTGCAGGACCTCACGTGGTGGCCAGTGCATTACTCTGAAAAGACAAGAGGGGAAAAGGCAGCCCTCCGCAGGAACGCTTTCACTCTCAGAGCTGCCTCCCAGCCTGCAGAAACGCTGCACACTGAGGCAGCTAAGCAACTGCAGGAGCATTTCCACCAACCCGAGCAGCCCAGGTGGGCAGACAGTGAACGCAGAGTGGGAGCAAGAAGGCGCCCCCCCGATCCCGCCTGGCACATCAGCTCAGCCCATCTGCCAGAACAGGGGATCCCCGCTAGAGCGCCTGCGCCTACGTGTGTAAAACAGCAGCAGCCAGTGAGCAAATGCAGATCGTCCATGTCGGCACACATAGGCACAACTGCCAGAGGTCACAGAGGGCTCAAAAACACAGCTCCTGCCCCACCTAAGTGGCAGCAGGTGGAATCTGTAACCAGATACTACCACTATGCAAAGGCAAGAGGCCACCGCATCAAACAGCATAAAGAATTCTACTAAAACTCCAGACCAGAAGGAAAATGACAAATACCCAGAAACCACTCCTGAAGTCACAGAAATTTACAATCTAAGTGACAGAGAATTCAAAACAGTTATAAAGAAACTCAACGAGTTACAAGAAAATTCAGAAAGACAGTTCAGTGAACTCAGGAATAAAATTAATGAGCATAGGGAATTCTTCACAAAAGAGATTAAAGCTACAAAACAAAAAACCAATCAGAAATGTTGGAGATGAAGAACACAACGAATGAGATAAAGAAAAATCTAGAACACTTAAAGAACAGAGTTGATATTATGAAGGACAGAATTAGTAATTTGGAGGACAGAAATACATAAACGTTTCAGGTGCAGGAGGAGAGAGAACTAAGACTAAAAAGAAAAGAAGAAATTCTCCAAGAAATATCTGACTCAATTAGGAAATACAACATAAGGATTATAGGTACTCCAGAGGGAGAAAGGAGCAGAGAGCTTGTTCAAAGAAATAATAGCTGTGAATTTACCAAAGCTGGGGAAGGAGCTGGAATTACATGTAAATGAAGCTAACAGAACTCCTAATTACATCAATGTAAAAAGACCTTCTCCAAGGCATATAGCAGTAAAAGTGGCAGAAGTCAATGACAAAGAAAAAATATTAAGGGCAGCAACGCAGAAGAAAATAAACTACAAAGGAACTCCTATCAGGCTTTCAGCAGATTTTCAGGCAGAAAGCTTACAGGCTAGGAGAGAGTGGAATGATACATTCAAAATTCTGAAAGACAAAAACTTTCAGCCAAGAATACTCTATCCAGTGAAATTATCCTTCAGTTACAATGGAGAAATAAAAACTTTCCAAGATAAACAAAAGTTAAGGGAGTTCATCGCTGTAAGACACCGCCCTACACACACAAGAAATGATCAAGAAGGCCCTCATACCTGAAAAAAAAAAAAAAAAAAAAAAGAGTTTACAAAGTCTTGAACAAGGAGATAGACAGACAGACAAAAACAAAATTGCACCTGTCTATCAGAGCAGGTTAGCAAACAATTATAACGTTAAAGATAAAGGAAAGGAAAGCAACAAAAATAACTATAATCACTTCATTTTAATCACAAACTCACAACACAAAACGGAATAAGTTGTGACAACAATAACTTAGACAGGGAAGAGGAAAGGGATGGAACCTGCTTAGACTAAGGAAATAAGAGGCTATCAGAAAATGGACTATCTCATCTACAAGATCTTTTATAGAAACCTCATGGTAATCACTAAACAAAAAATCAGAACAGAGACACAAATGATAAATAAAGAGAAAACTAAGAAAACCATCATAGAGAATCACCAAACTGAATTGGCAGTCAGAAATACAGGGGACAAGAAACAAGAGAAATACAGAACAATCGGAAAACAAGAGATAAAATGGCAGTATTAAGCCCTCATATATCAATAATCACTCTAAATGTAAATGGATTGAATTCTCCAATCAAAAGACACAGAGTGCCTGGGTGGATTAAAAAACAAGACCCAACAATATGCTGCCTCCAAGAAACACATCTCAGCTCTAAAAACAAACACTGGCTCAGAGTGAATGGATGGAATATGATAAACCAAGCTAATGGCAAACAAAAGAAAGCAGGTGTTGCCATAATTATATGAGACAAAGTAGACTTCAAGATAAAAAAGGAAATGAGAGAAAAAAAGGGGCAATATATAATGATAAAAGGGACACTCCACCAAGAGGATATGACACTTATAAATATATATACACCAAAGTACATAAAGCAACTATTAACAGACCTAAAAGGAGAAATTAACAACAACACAATAATAGTAGAGGACCTCAACACCCCACTTACATTAATGGACAGATCATCCAGACAGAAAGTCAACAAGGAAATAGTGGAATTAAACAAAAAATTAGAGAAGATGGACTTAGATATATATAGAACACTCCATGCAAAAAAAGCAGAACACACATTCCTCTCAAAAGCACTTGGAACATTCTCAAAGACAGACAATGTTTTGGGAAACAAACCCAGTCTCAATAAATTTAAGACCAATGAAATCACATCAAGCACCTTTTCTGACCATAATGCTATGAAACTAGACATCAGCTACAAGAAAAAGCTGGGAAAGTGACAAATATGCGGAGACTAAACAATATGCTACTGAACAACCAATGGATCAATGAAGAAATTAAAGGAGAAATCAAAAAATAAAGGCGAATCAAATGAAAATGAAAATACAACATACCAACTCATATGGGATGCAGCAAAAGTAGTCCTAAGAGGGAAATCTATAGCAATACAGGCCCACTTTAACAAACAAGAAAAACCTCAAATAAGCAGTCTTAGACTACGCCTAACAGAACAAAAAAAAGAAGAACAAACAAAGCCCAAACTCAGCGGAAGGAGAGAAATAATAAAACTTAGAGCAGAAACAAATGAAATTGAAACCAAACAAAAAAAAACGGTAGAAAGGATCAACAAAACCAAGAGCTCGTTCTTTGAGAAGATAAACAAAACTGACAAACCCTTAGCCAGAATCACCAAGAAAAAAAGAGAGAAGGCTCAAATAAATAAAATTAGAAATGAAAGAGAAGAAATTACAATGGATACCACAGAAATACAAAAGATTATAAGAGAATACTATGAAAAACTATATGTCAACAAATTGGACAATCTAGAAGAAATGGATAAATTCTTAGATTCATACAACCTCCTAAAACTGAACCAAGAATAAACAGAGAATCTGAATAGACCAATCACAAGTAAAGAGATTGAAACAGTAATCAAAAACCTCCCAAAAAATAAAAGTCCAGGACCAGATGGCTTCTCTGGAGAATTCTACCAAACATTCAAAGAAGATTTAGTACCTATCCTTCTCAAACTACTCCAGAAAACTGAAGAAGACAGAACACTTCCTAACTCATTCTATGAGGCCAACATCACCCTGATCCCAATGCCAGACAAGGACAACACAACGAAGGAAATTTACAGGCCAATATCGCTGATGAACATAGATGCCAAAATGCTCAACAAAATATTGGCAAAATGAATACAGCAATACATTAAAAAGATCATACACCGTGATCAAGCGGGATTTATACCAGGGACGCAGGGATGGCTCAACATGTGCAAATCAATGAATGTGATACACCACATTAACAAAATGAGGAATAAAAACCACATGATCATCTCAATAGATGCAGAGAAAGCATCTAACAAGATCCAACATCCATATATGATAAAAACTCTCAATAAAATGGGTATAGAAGGAAAGTACCTCAACAAAATAAAGGCCATATATGACAAACCCACAGCCAACATCATACTCAATGGTGAAAAACTGAAAGCTATCCCTCTGAGAACAGGAACAAGACAAGGGTGCCCACTCTCACCACTCTTATTCAACATTATACTAGAGGTTTTGGCTAGAGCAACTGGGCAAGACAAAAAAATAAAAGGTATCCAAATTGGCAAGGAAGAATTGAAACTCTCGCTGTTTACAGACAACATGATTCTATATATAGAAAACCCTAAATAATCCATCGGAAAACTATTAGAAATAATCAACAACTACAGCAATGTTGCAGGGTACAGAATCAACTTATAAAAATCAGTTGCATTTCTATACTCTAATAACAAACTAAGAGAAAGAGAAGCCAAGAATACAATCCCATTTACAATCACAACAAAAAGAATAAAATATCTAGGAATAAATTTAACCAAGGAAGTGAAAGACTTATACAATGAAAACTAAAAGACATTACTGAAAGAAATCGATGATGACATTGTTGAAAGAAATTGATGATGACATAAAGAAATGGAAAGATATTTTGTGAACAATGATTGGAAGAATAAACACAGTTAAAATGTCCATATTACCTGAAGCAATCTACAGATTCAACGCAATCCCAGTCAGAAATCTCAATGACATTCTTCACAGAAATAGAACAAAGAATCCTAAAATTCATATGGGGCAAAAAAAGACCCCGAAAAGTTAAAGCAATCCTGAAAAAAAAGAACAAAGCTGGAGGCATCACAATCCCTGACTTCAAAATATACTACAAAGCTATAGTAACCAAAACAGCATGGTACTGGTAAAAAAACAGACACAGAGATCAATGGAACAGAATGGAAAGCCCAGAAACAAACCCACACATCAACAGACAGCTAACCTTCGACAAAGGAGCCAAGAATGTACAATGGAGAAAGGAAAGTCTCTTCAAGAAATGGTGTTGGGAAAACTGGGCAGCCACATGCAAAAGAATGAAAGTAGATCATTACCTTTCGCCATTTAGAAAAATTAACTCGAAATGGATTAAAGACTTGAAGGTAAGAAGTGAAACTATAAAACTCCTAGAAGAAAATATACGCAGTACGCTCTTTGACATTGGTCTTAGAAGCATCTTTTCGAATACTATTTCTACTCAGGCAAGGGAGACAAAAGAAAAAATAAACAAATGGCACTACAACAGACTAAAGAGCTTCTGCAAGGCAAAGGAAACCAGGGACAAAATGAAAAGACAACCCACCAACTGGGAGAAAATATTTGCAAATCATATATCTCACAAGGGGTTAATCTCCAAAATATATAAAGAACTCATACAACTCAACAACAAAAATACAAACAACCTGATCAAAAAACAGGCAGAGGATATGAACAGACATTTTTCCAAAGAAGATATACAGACAGCCAACAGGCACATGAAAAGATGTTCAACATCACTAATAATAAGGGAAATGCAAATCAAAATTACAATGAGATATCACCTTACACCTATTAGAATGGCTATCATTACCCAGACAAAATATAACAAATGTTGGAGATGTATAGAAAAGGGAACCCTCATACGCTGCTGGTGGGAGTGCAAACTGGTACAGCCACTACGTAAAACAGTATGGAGATATCTCAAAAAATTAAAAATAGAAATACCATACGACTCAGCTATCCCACTACTGGGTATTTATCCAAAGAACTTGAAATTAACAATTCAAAGAGACTTATGCACCTCTACGTTCACTGCAGCATTACTCACAATAGCCAAGATGTGGAAGCAACCCAAGAGCCCATCGACTAACGAATGGATAAAGAAGATGTGGTGTATATACATACATACACACACACACACACACACACACACACACACACACACACACAATGGAATACTACTGAGCCATTAAAAAAGACAAAATCATCCCATTTGCAACAACATGGATGGACCTTGAGGGTATTATGTTAAGCGAAATAAGCCGGATAGAGAAAGACAAACACTGTTTGATTTCACTCATATGTGGAAGATAAACAAACACACAGACAAAGAGAACAGACTAGTGGTTACCAGAGGGGAAGGGGGTTGGGAGGTGGGCATAAGGGGTAGGGGGGCACATATATATGGTGACTGACAAATAATAATGTACAACTGAAATTTCACAATGTTATAAACTATTATGACCTCAATTAAAAAAAAGTTCTAATTCCTAACTCAAGGATTTACAACTGAATACTTACATTGTGGGTCAGGACAATTGGCCTCTGCTCATCTGCCTCACCCTACCTGGTGTCACCACAGCCTTAGCTCCAGCTTGGCTCCTCAGTAACTTCAGCTCTTTCTGAAAATACCTGACTTGTTCAGAGGAGTTACAGGGGCACTACATTCATCCTTGAAAGAGATCAGATACACAAGGTGCCAATATTCCAACTGAAAGCTTCTCCATGATGTACTCAGAAGAATTAAAAGAGCTCTGAAACTTGGAAAGCTTAGTTTACAGAAAAGCAAAGCAAAAGTACAGAATTCTTTGTTCTATAGCATCTACAGAACATACCCTGTTATTGTACTTCAAACACTGAGTCATGCTCAAATGTACCAGTAACATCCTTCAACTGAAGAATCCTCCGGTTTGAAATGTACTTGACTAGTATTTTATCGAGTTTTCACTGCTTATTTTTAGCACCCTGTGTTTCTAAGGGTTGGGGGAAAGGGGAGGCCTTGCCAGGATTAAAGTAATGTCCTTTAGTAACTTCCCTTTTGAACCCACAAAACACATTTAAAACAATCAAAGAATAATGCAAGACAGTATATATTCAATTTGACACTTGATCATAATCATATGTTCCAAATCAGTACTGGGTGAGTTTTTAAGACTGGGTTAAGGAGGGCTGTGGAGACAAAGTTGAAAAGTAAAAACATATAATCCTAGTTTTTTATTTTCACATATGGGGTGTTTAAGGGATACCACAATGTCTTGCTCTTTTCCTAAAGAACTCTAGTTGAATGTGATACTTCTTTTCAATAGTGAAATTAAGGCCCAGCAATGTTATTTATTCAAGGACACAACAAATCAGTAGCAAAAGAAAGCTATTTATTTCAGAGATGTAAACCATACTGATATAAAACTTAAATTCTAGATTTTGAAATGATAAATAGGAAACAGAGGAGAGGAGGTGGCCATGCTACACTGAAACTGATATAATGCATTAAGACCACTGAGACAAAGCTCAAAATTCTCCAGCTAATAGTCCAATTTTCTCTTTCAGTGAAACTTACTTTCTATAGTCATTTTGTTAAATCTCAGCTAACACAGAAATACTTTAGCCAACTGCCTTCAAACATACATACTAAGGGGTTCCTTTGTTTTCTTACACTCTCAGTACCAGACAATACTCTGTAAATGATACTTGTCAATTTCAGTAGTACATAAGAATCCTCCAAATACTGCCCAATAATGTTCCCTCTAGGCTCTACTGTGTGCAACCAATTAGAAAGGCCTCCTCCTTTCTATGAGGCATGTTAAGATCTCAAACGTGTTGAGGCTGTTCCTACTAACAAGAATTGCAATTCACGGGCCAGCAATGGGGGACAAAGTCCAACAGGGTAATGTAAGCTTTCTACTAGGTAATACTTGAACTAAAGGAAACATCAGAAGAACCCAACTGCCTAAATGTAAAACTTAAGCAAACCAAACAATCAATAATAAAGAATACTGAGGAAAAACTCATGTAAAACTGATGATTATAAGAATCAAAGATTTTAACCCATTTATAAAATATAATATTTTAAAGGATCATTTTTTTTTTTTTACCCCATTCCCTTCCTTCTAACAAGCTGCATTTGGGTGCGTGCGTAGTCAGAGGGAATCCAGGTTCACTGTAATTTGCCATCTCTGAATCACACCGTATTTAAAAGAAGGAAATTCAAATGCCAACCTTATATATATAATACCAAATAGTAAAGGATCATCTTTTAAGATAATAATGATAAAGAGAATGTTTTTGTTTTATGACATAACTCAATATTTTATGTTAGATGACTTTAAAGACTTTATTTTCCATTTTGATCCTAAGGCAAACTAAATAGATTAACAACGTTAAGAAGTATGTTCCATTCAGTTCAACCAAACCTGAAATATCCTTTGTACTAGAAATTGTAATAGATGCTGAGGAGAATAAAAGGAAAAATAATGATGCACACTCGACACCAAAATAAGTATGATTCTGTTTTAAAGATTCAATTGGAATAATGTAGGAATGGGGAAAGGAGGAAGGAGACTAAACTCTCATCTTCCTTAGTACAGATTCAAGAGAACAATAAAATTCCTTAAAAAATAAATACAAAAAACACAAATAGTAGTAAAAACATGCTATTGATAAATTTAGAGGTAAAATGTCAGAAAAAGACAGCTAGAAAAGTTGCCTCAGGGGAGCAGCTCAAAGAAGAGAGATCAAAGTTAACTTGAGTTGCCAGGGGAGACAGAGTGGGGAGAAAAGAATGTGAACAAAACAGAGGAGTTTAGATTATGCTAGGATTGTGAAGGGCAACTCTGGCTGGACAAAGAAGCTTCCACTGGAGAACAGGGATGCCAAATAAAGCTTAGGTAACATCCTAAACACAAGTGACTCCATATGATGTTCTTATGGGGGAGAGTGCCTCCTCAAAAGTAGTATAACAGAAGTATATACAGGGCAGTGATTAAACACGGGAGGAACTCCAACTCAGAAGACCCAGACAGGCAGCAGACTGTAATAACAGACCAGATGTGAACTGAAAACAAGGAGGCTCCCAGTTACAGAAGTTAATCTTTCATCTTAGCACTCACAGCTCACCATATTCTTTAACCATGAATATTAAGCTATTATACTTCAATCTTATGCAACTATTAATAAAACCCTAAATGAAGTGATAAATAAATGGCAAGCAATAGGATATATTGGAGCATATGAGGAAGCCATTCGGTTTAAAACTAATTCAGCCTGAGCTTGTTTTTCCAAAAGGGCCTGGAGCCTTTGAACATGCATCGTATATCTGCTTTAAGCAATTAACATGTCCCAAAGACAAGAACAAATGCCCTTAAGATAAGGATGCAACTTCCCCCACATTGGCATTTCCTTAAGGATAAGCATTTCTAGGCTAGGATTTGATTGCTGCGCTCATCCTGTGACCACCCAACTCAAGACACCAGCCACGTCCATCGAGACAGCAGATCTGCTACCTGCTGTGTCCATCAACAGCTATGCTGACATGGCAATCTGACAGGGCAATCTCATGACTATTGTAAAAGGGACATTGCAATCATATGTGATACATGCTCTTTGACGGTATATAACTGCTCTGTACACTCCACTTCTTTGGTGCCCTTCCTTCCTTGGGGAAGCAAAGCCCTGGGCTATATGGTCCTCAAATTTGGCTCATAATAAACTCACCCCAATTTTGATTTATAGATTGATTATGGATTATTTTGCATAGACATGAAGTATATTATCACACTCTATTGAGAGGTTCTCAGATATAAATTTAATATTACCACCTCCACTAGCAGTGCAACCAACCACCATTAAAACAACTACCACATGTTAGGTTCTGTGCTAGCCACTTTATTCATGCTGTCTCATTCAATCCTAAACAATCTTAAAAACAATATCCAGTCTACAAAAAAAAGCAAATCTTGGCTCAGTAATTTTAAGTAGAGGACTCCATTTGGTCCTTTCTTTGGTTTGGTCACCTCCTGGACCTTCCTTCCTCTTACTCTCCTGTCTCATTGCTCATCCTATCTGATTCCCTAAAGGAAATTAGTACGAACTGTATAGGAACATTTTTATAATGTTTTAAGAGTGTCTCAGGACAGGGCTTTACACAAATGTCAACTCAGAAAAGAAATAATAAACACTTTTCATGCCTTTACATTTTAAAAGATATGTTTAATGTTTACAAATTTGGGGGATGAATCTTTAAACATTAACACCTTAAAACAGTATACAGTACAAAAGCCATTAATTAATAAATCAGGAAAAATTCACATCACTCAAGCATCGGAATTATTGAGAAAATAGGTATCATTTCTTTAATCAATTAAGTAAAATTAAAATACTAAAATGAAAGTCTCCTACCACAAAGTGAGTCAGCCCCAGATGCTAAGCAATCCCCTTTTAATAGACAAAAAATGTAAATCTAAGTGAAGCACAAATAACAGCAAGGTACAAGCAATGTCAAGTTTTATGTCCTAAAATACTCAATAGGTTCCACTTTGTGCAGTAACAAAGTAGCTCCTTCCAAACCAACACATCTCTCCCTCCAAAAAATAGCAACAATAAATTCCGAAGGTAATATTAAAATCTGCTACAATACTGAGTTACTAAACACAGGCACTCATGAGTTTCCCTTTTTTTGTTTTTGTTTGTTTGTTTGTTTGTTTCTTAAACAGCTTTCAGCATGAGGGCAGACTGAACCACTGGGGGTGGCTAAAACTGACAGAAACCCCACCTCCAATCTTAGTCACTGGAAGAACTAAAGGATTAAGTTCAAAAGACCACAACACCTAGGAAATGAGAAAGCAAACCCGGGAAAGAAGAAGAGTCAGAGATATAAACTCTGCCCAAATCTCTGGTTGAATTATGTGCATGGGTCAGACTCAGCCCAGCTAAGACTAAATCAGTGGTTCTCAACCAAGGGCAATTTGGCCTCCCAAGGGACATCTGGCAATATCTGAAGACATTTTGGGTTGTCACAACTGAAGGAGGAGGGTGCCACTGGCGTGGTGTAGTTAGAGGCCAGGAATGCTGCTAAGTATCCTGCAATGCACAGGGCAGTCCCCCACAACAGACAATTATCCAGCCCATAATGTCAGTAGTGCTGAGGTTGAGAAACCATAGGCTAAAAGCAGTAAAGAGATTTCAGCTGCTACCCATCACAGGTGAGCCAAGAGTTTGGAGTTTGAGTCCAACTAAAGTTAACTGTCTGCTTAAAAACACAAAAAACTAAATCAATATTGTTCAGAGAAATATAAGAGAATCCAGAGTCTTTATAATACATCATTTACAATGCCCAAAATATAAATCAAAATGATTTAGCAGATGAACAAACAGCAAAATCTAACCCATAACATGAGAACAGACAATCAATGGAGATAATCCAGATATTTTATTACCCCAGATTTTAAAGCTATTGTTGTAATCATCTTAAGGACATAAAAGAAAATGTGCTCATAATGAATAAGAAAAATAGAAAATCTCAGGTGAGAAATGGAAATGATAAAAAAGATCCAACAGAAACTGGAGAACTAAAAATTACCATACCAAAAATAAAATACACAATAGCCAATTATTTTTAATCTTAGTGCTTCTCTCAGAATCTGTCTTCTTTTATGCCCATGCTGTAATGATTTTCACTAAATCTTGACTATAATTATATTAAAAACTAAATGGAGATGAAAAGCATGATATCTTCTAAACAATCATTTGCTATTAGAAAACCAATGGTTCACTTAAAAGTATCATGATAATATTATACCTTTTAGGATTTATAATCTTGATAGTAGAGAAACATGGTAGACTCTAACAAGAAATTATAAATAATCTCAAGATTCTCATATTTTTGAGCCATTCTAGAGAACTAATTTATGCTTAGTGTGGCTGAAATTTTCCAATTTAAAATTAAGAAAATGTCCCCCTATCTCCTTCACAGATAGCCTACAGAGTCTTATTTTGTAAATAATGACACAAGTAAATAGATGTGTAAATGAAAAAAATAGTATTATAATAAAAATAGGAGCAGTCATTTCCCTTAGACATGTCTGTTTTTACCTTGCCATAAAAATTTCCCCCATACTACTGATATGCTATGAGAAATTATGAGTGGAAATGACCTTCCAGGCATATACATTTTTATGCTTTTTCTAAACTCTATGACACTTCAGCAAAGTACCTTGAATTAAGCTACATTTACAAGGCAGGAGATATATAAGTATTCAATTTAAAAAGCAGTTAATTTCCAGAGTAATAAATTTCATTAATCTATGAAAATGATCTACTCAATATACTGTGATATACGTCTATGGTGCTTAGACACAGTCCCTACAGTTTACATGATCAGAGAAACTTACTATGAATGACAACCTAAATGAGACCAGAGACATGACCAAATTGAACAGTAGTTCCTTCACACTACCAAAAGGTGAATTATTGGGGCTGGCCCCGTGGCTTAGCGGTTAAGTGCGCGCGCTCCGCTGCCAGCAGCCCGGGTTCGGATCCCGGGCGCGCACCGACGCACCGCTTCTCCGGCCATGCTGAGGCCGCGTCCCACATACAGCAACTAGAAGGATGTGCAGCTATGACATACAGCTATCTACTGGGGCTTTGGGGGAAAAAATGAATTAATAAAATTAAAAAAAAAAAGGTAAATTATTTGAACTTCCATTCATTTATGTCCTGACCCTTCAGCTGACTTTTTTCGCAGCAAGGGAAGCGGCCCTGAGCTGAGATATCTTAAGCAAAGGTAAAATAGGTGGCCAGCTATGTTATAAAACTAAAGATCACATCAAATTAACTCCCACTTGGTACCTAAAATTTCCTCTTCCCTCTTCCTAATCTGATTATGAACATCATTACTGAAGTTAACACAATCTCCTTCTCCAGACACGCTCTTTAAAACTTTCATAACCTTTGGAAGAGTAATGGCAAATCCCTTGGATTGGTGGATAAAGGAGTTAACTTTCTGCTTATAGCAAAACCGAACACAATGAAGACAATATGCTCCTGATAGTAGAGAAAGAAAGAAGGAAAAACACAAACATATACGTATACACATACACATACACTGCCCCCCCCACACACACACACACAAACACACAGAAAGAAAGAAGGAAAGAGATACACGGGGACATGCCTAGACTTTATAATTCTCCTAGAATCAGATAATCTGGAAGCTGAACGACAAGACAGCTAGAAATAATAAATGCTAAAACTAAAGTCTAGAGAGATTCACTAAGTTCCACCAGGTCAAATAGTTAATGGAAGATCATCTATATTTCTGCATGGAGGGTCTAGTGAACAAGGAGAGCTTTGTTTCCAGCTTAGTTTCAGTCCTCTAGCAGGAATAAAAAGGAAATTACAGCAATGATATTCACCAAACCTCTCTAGTATACTACAATACAAGGTATATCTCTTACTATAAAGTGTTTCAAATCCTTCTTGAAAGTAGACAGCATATATTTAAATATATTTTATTTTAAAATAAGAAAATCAATTACTGATATTGAGGATATAAGTTTTTATTGTATACTTTTTAGATCACTAATAGCAAAAATGAAAACTAAAAACTAATGGTCATCATTTCATTCTGGTTATTAAGGAAAAAGAAGAGAGAGAATAAAAAAAAGTAAAAGAGCTACCTGGAATGCACATAGTTGTTTAACTATCATCACCTCTGGTTGAACTGGTTCTTCAATTTCACATTCTCTCTTCTATGTATAATGTTTGGGAAAGTACAAAGCCTGGTATATGAAAGACACTTCTAAAAACCACAGAGAGTATCACTTAGTTTCACCACGGGCTGTTATTAAATATCTGTCTCCTCCCTTCCTAGATGCAAGTTTTCCACTTTGCAGCTACTTGTAACAAATATAGCAAGAATTCTACATTCAGTATCTTCATTACGACTCCCATTTGTAACTCACACTACTACAATCTGAAATTCACTCCACTGAAACTGCTCATGTTATGGTCACCAGGAATACATAACTGCCAAATCTAACAGTTCTTTTAGTATGCATTTTACATGGCCTCTATGGCACACACAATTGATTAATCTTGAAACTTTAAAAATCCATGGTTTTAGTGACACCAATCCTCCTGGTTCTCATTTCCCATTGACCGTTCTTAGTCTCCTTTATGCCCATCCTGTAAATGCTGATGATCCCCAGGACCCTAACCTCATCTCTCTTCTCACTTTTCACAGTTTTCAAATATATTCAAGTGACAAAATACATAATATCTTTTGATATATCTTCCATCAGCTAAGCTAGCAGAAAATGACTACATATTTTATAGATCTACCCCCCAAAAAGCTGTAAAACTATTATACATGATTAGATAAGTCCAAATTGTCCCATTAATATTCTTTTATGGATTTCCCATAGCCGGTCCTTGTTAACAGATACGTGGCAAAAGGCACCACATGCACAAAGTAAGTTTATGAGGAAAAGTGAAAAAATTATCATTGATGATCTTATTTTTCTGCACTAGGAAGAGACTCCCTTTACCTTCTTTCACACTAGAAGTATCTGTTTACAAGTCTGCTGACCCTCTCAACAAGAGATCCCCTTCCCTGCCTTTTCATCTTTGCATCTCTAGAAGGAAACACAGATGACTGGGCTAAAACAAGGAGAGTACAGGAGACAGGAGGATGGGGAGAAAAGTGAGAGAAGAAGAGAAAGGGGAGGGTGAGGAAAGAGAGAGAAGGGAAATTTTAAAGTGCCAGAAGTCTCCTACATCCAAATATTTCATCAGTTATACAAAATCCATTTTTTGCTATTAAAACCAAAAGGTATGGGCATTTCTTGAAAATGTATGTTAGGTAACATAAGAACATAAAAAAGAAATTAAAGAAATAATCCCAGGCTTAAGAGTAGAGAAAAAATCCAAATGAAACAACCGAAAAGCAGTCAAAATAATATACTTTTAATTGTGTGTATGTGTGTGCGCACATACCCATGCATGTGTACCTGCTGACAGCACACAAAAGTAACTAAAATATCTGAAAGTATGTGAGGCTATCTGTAGTATCATCCAAGAGCAGGGCAGGTTTGCCCATGAGGAAGAGATGGTTAATTAATTCAGAAAATGCGCTAGGAATTTGGTATTTGTGTTAACTCAGCTACTGTACACCTAATACCAGAAAAGATCAAAGGTCTGAACTTTTATTGGGGGCAATCAATTATTTTGCTAAAAATGGCATTCAAAGACTAAAGAGAATAGACTTCAAATTCTGGGGTAATCAAATGTGGGCTGAAACTAGACCAAATTAGAAAACAAATACTTTTCCAACAGAAAGAAACTCCATGACTGGAATAATTTCTAAATTATTTTAAAAGAATGTATTTTTCACTGGTTTGTTTTTAATCATATTATGGAAGCAAAGGCTTTTTTTTAAGTTCAACACACTTTAGAAACCAGAAATTTTGGATGTTTGATGTTAGCTGTCATAATTCTTTAGGACAAAGTCGAAGTTTTCTTCCCCATTTACTACATTCCCAAGGATATAAGTAACAAAAGATAAGTCACTATAGAGAAAAAATGATACAGATAAATTTCTTTTATCTTCCTGGACCTGTCTGGTCAAATTTATAAAAAATATATAAAAATATATATATAAATTTATATATACATAAAATATATCAAATTTATATATAAAATATAAAATACGTATATGTAAATATATTTAAATAAATATATATAATGTAAAAATATTATATAAAAAATAATTTTTCTAAAATTATCCTGAGCATCACCGCATATCAAACATTATGAACTTTTTTAGAGTTCATGAGCAAATGATTTCATTTTATTATCAATACAGAGAGAAATTATAGCTCAAGAAATTATATGTTATTAATGAAACATGTGAAATCTATTCATATATTCATTTGTCACCACTATTAGAATTATTTTAGTTACATAAAATATGCATTGTGTTAAATTGTATTTTCAATCTATTGAACAAAAGTATCTATATGTTAGTATTACTTTATACTTAGAATACTATTCTTTAAAGTATATTCCTTTTATTTGTATGTAATGGCATCAAATAGGAGCATTCCTAAAAATATTAATTTGTACCTACAATTTGTTTAGCAATGGACAGCAAATTTTCCTCTCCACTGGTCACTAAATTGATATGCACACAAAAAAAATTAAGATTAAGAAAATTTATTTTTGCCTTTTCTCAACAAAATCATAAACTAGCCATATAAATTATCTCATTTAATCTTCACAACAACCCTCTAAGATAGTAATTACCACTATCAACTCAATAACAGCAAAAAAGAAAAGTTCAAGCTCAGAAAAACTAAACAACTTGTCCAAAAGAAAGTAACTTGTAAAGAGAGGTATGGGATCTTCTAATTCTCATACCCTCCTCCACAGTGCCACTCTGTCCATCCAAAGTGACCTGACCACCAGGATCCTGTTTCAACAGCCCAAAAGAGGCTCTATTTTCCACTCAGAGAATAAAACTGGAAAAGTCATTACACCAAATAAAGTTTATTAGAGCAAATGCCAACTCTTTAAATACAATCTTTGATTTAAAATTTTTCTAATTGTTAATGTCTTCTAAAATATTTTTTCAAAATCATTAACATTTCTACACTACAAGAAAACAAAGTTTCACATTCACTCATGAGTATAAAGTCTAAAAATAATAAAAGAACTCAATTACATTCTTGGAAATCAACGGCCTCCTAGTTATACAAAATCAAATATCCAGATACATTAAATGTATTATTTCATCTGGTTTGCTAAAGTTAAGAAGACTTTTGGGATCTAAATGAAGTGTAAAGATACACAAACTCTATATAAAATAGATTGATAACTACCTTTGACTTTTAAACATTATTTTTTACTATTAAAATACCAATTGCTATTCCTTTAATTCCTATTTTATTTCTACAGTTCCTCTTCATCCCCCAATTCCTATCAAATCCATCACACAAACGCCTGTGCCTATTGATCAAAAGTTTGAGGACTGGCTCAGTGAATACATCAGTGACCAGCTGTGAGAATACACTCTAAGCACAGAGAGGCATACTAAGACTGGTAAAGATCACTGCTAAAGCAACTCCGTGTTTAACCATCCAGACTCATCAATATAAAAGCTAAAACTTCAGCCACTCAGAAAATCTAAGTCCTCTGTAAATTTAAGGAAAGTGTTAAGATTAAAAAAAAACAAAAAACAAATCCATGAAACATATGCGTTAGACCAAATAAATATAAATAAAAGAAAAAACTTCCTCTCCATCAGTCAAAGCATCTGTAAACAGAATTACACTTTTACACACCCACACAAACTGGTACCTTTCTAAAACCATTATTATCCCTTTCAGGCAAACGTTGATATACAGTCATGTGTCGCTTAATGACAGGGATACTGCACACCTAGGCTCTATGGTACTAATCTTATGGGACCACCATTGTATATGTAGTCCATCATTGACAGAAACATCGTTACGAGGCACATGACTATACATAAACCTATGTTCTATTTAAATTTTTTATAAATTTATTTTTTATAAATCATAAAGGTTTTTAAATATACTAAAAAGGGGAAAATATTTCAAGGAATTTCATAGTAATTTGGCAAAAAAAAGCCAGTCCCTAATTTATCTGATTTGAAAAAAGAAATCCCAATTTTCATAAATTAGGTTTGGTTAATGAGGAGATTCTACAACCACTTCTTCAAAGCTTTAAGACATACAGGTTGGAAAGAAGGCCGCTAATTAAATCTCTGGTAGGAACAAGTCACTTAAGAAAGTAAAGGTTCTGAGACAGGAGTTTCAGCTGAAATTCTGGCAAACTATCCAAAAGATCTAACCTTAAGCCTACCATACAAGGCTTCAAGAGCTCTTATCTGCATCCTGGAGCTGGGGTCCTTAGCTTAGAGCAAGTTCACGAATAGTAAACTAGGATTAAGATTGTGGACCCTGCTCTTCGGAAATGAAACAGTCACCATCAACTTATGATTCCAATTAAGTCTATGCTGTGTTCAGAGGTAAGGGAGGTAAACATTCAACTTTGAGGGTTTTGTTTTTTGATTCTGGTTTATTGATGTAAAACTCCATGCATATTTAATATCAAGGACTGCCTTTAAAGCCATGCATATAATAAATGATGGTTAAGAGTCTGGGATTGTTTAGAGAAGTAATTCACAGTCCTGGTTTGACAACTGTCAAGGATGCGTTTTAAGAGGCATCAATCAATTCAATGAAAATTGTCACCACGTGAATTCACTTTGTTTTAAGTTATGCCATATAACACTTAAGGAAGAAAGATAAAGAAGGATAATGAAAATAAGAAAACAGAATATTTCAATTCCAAATAGTGTGGTAATAAGGGGCTTGGACATGGTTACTGATAATCATCTTTCTAGTCCAATTTTTAATATTCCACAAAAATGTAATAATACAGTATTTAATAACATCATTAGAAAATAAATAAATAAGCTGTTTCTCTCATCTACCTCTTCCCCAAAGACAGTCGTGGTCAAGCAAAAGAAACCAAAAAACCAAGAGCGTTCCAAAGACTCACCCTTTGTTGACCGGCTTTTCATCCTTTTCATAGGGTCGGACAAACCATTTCCCAATCCTAACGAAGTTCTTATCCATTAGGCACCTATAATAATTACATCAAGAATTACTTTTATAGTTTCAATAACAAATTAGCAAGTCACTGAATCAATAATCACAGATGAGATACACCACTGAAAATAAAAAGATCACCATGCTTTCCTCCTATCTAAGTTGTGCCTCACTTCTGTTTCCATGCTGTTTTGTGCACACTGTGTTTCAATGTCAAATCACAGGGTAACCCTTCTGAAGACGTTAAGGGGTGATTGAACTCAATTCACATAACACCAAAAATGCACACTATTCAATTGAAGCAACAACAATATAGACAGCTATGACCAAGTTCACTTGTGTGCAAGCAAATGACAACTATACCATAATTGTGATCTGTCCACTTGTGAGATGCCATCATTTGTAAGCAGTATCCCTGATTTTAAAATATACAAATATGGGAGAAAATGTGCACACTGAAATTGATAAAATACAGTTATCTCTAACATTATTCAATGAGATGACACACACTTTGTAAGAAAACCTGTCAGAAAGCTGGATGTAACTCTACGCAAGGTTCTACTTACCAGTAAAAGAGCTGTATAGCAATTATTTATTCAATATTCAGGCAATTCTGCATGTGGCTTTTGCCTCTGTAATTTCCACACCATCAAGGAGGATGGAAACAATTCAAGCCTTCACCCAACTCATTACAGATTACACGGGTTAGTAAATGGCAATAGTTTCTGCTGGCCACAATGTAACTCCCCATGGGCAGAGCCAATTTGCAGCACTGCTACATCAAAGAGGCACTGGTGTCAACTGGTTTTATTTTGAAAATGAATTTCTACAACAAAATCTTCCTTGTTCATAATGAAGAAAATCATTTTCAAAGTAACTCAATCTGTTTCCTAAAATTATAAGTTAACTTGCTTTTTAGGCTTAAAGACTACGTAACTCCACTAAAGGTAGAATAGGAAATATGGAATACCCAAAAAGGTGAAAGTACCAAGAAGCAAACCTGAAAAAGCATCTCCACAGTTTATCCCCTACCTAAAACACTTAATTATACTTTTTAGCTAGACTACATATAAATAGATATTTCCATTGAAAAACTCTAGTGTTTGACATCAGATTCCTTCCTCCAATAATACTACCAATACCTAGTACTAGAGTCACTACTACCACCACCACATTTGATTACCAGGCACAGCATATCATTTAATTCTTGTAATAATTATATGAGACAGATGTTACATTGTCAATTTTTACACATGAAGAAGCTGAGGCACAAGTGAGAATGACACCTAGACGGGGTCACGCAGCTAACTGACAGCAGAGCTGGGATTAAGCCCAGGTATATCTGATCACAGAGCCAGGACACTGAACTATTACCATATACTGACTCTTATGCTGTCACATTTCCTCAATTCCTTCCTCTTTCTTAAAATCCTGATGCATCTTGTAATTGATGGGTCTATTTAACGTTTCTTTAATTCTGTAAACAATGCTATTAAATTGAAGGTATGTCTTAAAATTGATACTTCTTAGAATAAAAGCAATAGGGCATGTAATAGGTACAGAATTACATCAAACACTAAACACTGTCTTCTAATGACATATCCTCCCTTAATAAATACCTCCCTTAATAAATACCACTTTAAATATTTACTCTTTCATATATGTCCTGAGGGTCAGAATTCAAAAGAATCATTTATTCAATAACAGAGAAAACAAGAGGAATTTACAGTTTATGGACAGAAAAAATCCAAGGCTTTAGACAGTATAATATAAAAGATAACAGATAAAATATCTCTGACTAAAGAGGACAATGTGTAAAGTTTGTTTCAAAATCCTTGTCCTTCTATTAAGTAAAAACGACAAATTCTATTTGCTGACTTCATTCCAGAACAAACAAACAGGGGGCTGAGGGCTGGAGGACCAGCACTTAGCCAAGACCACTCAAGGACAAGGGCGAAAGGCAAAAAGCTAATGAAAATGCTATCTGCGAGTCTAACTCTCTGTGCTACTATCTCGTGGAGTTCCCACTGCAGATCATATTTCTTTGTCAGGCAATGTCAACAAAAGGTTATCACTAATACACAAAACAGTCATGGAAACTACTGATCCTTCAATCTGAAACCATCTGGATCCAAATGAGAGTCATAAATGACTTATGTGACTTTCAACTGCTAATCAGTTTCTATGTGATCAGTAATTTCCTACACATTCAAAGGAAAACATAAGAACACAGAATTGCATTGGATGAAGTCATGTTTTTACTCAGTTTTCTAAGTACTGGATTTGCAACTGACTTATCTCTGCATAAGGGAGCAGTCAGTCATGTCGTCAGCAGCAATACGGCAGAAAGTCAGCAAAATCACCAAGTACCTCAGAGGAGGCTGGGACCAAATTAGTCAAGTTGCTGAGTACTGTGCTCCCTTTCTCTGCCCTGCCCCCCAACCCAATAGAGAATAATTGCTCAGTTAGATGTAGAGATGAGTAAGTATGAGGGCGAAGTTTCTTTTTGCTCAAGAAGCAGGTAAAAAGAACTCAGCAACGATCACTATCAATTTCTACATTCTTCAATCACTTAAGTCTCAACTCTGGCTGGTCCAAAAAACAAACTTCACTCACTTTCGTTCTCTCTCTCTCTCTCCAAAAAACAAACTTCACTCACTCTCTTCCTTTCTCTCTCTCTCTCACTCTCCCCCCCCCCACCACACACACACACACACACACACAGAGATACAGATACACACAGATCCTCCAAGACTAGGCAGTACAGAAAGTATTTCCACCTCATGTCTTGTATTTTGTCATGGGAGGAAATGAGAGAGGAGTGGGTGTGTTTTGCTAAGGAAGACAGTTCTACCACACGGGACTATGCTGGCTCAATAGCAGACTATACTGAGGTACTAAGCCCTTGGTTCTCAATCATTTTTGGATCATGATTCTACGGTAAAAATAATCTAATGGAAGTTATTATAGACTCTTTCTCCTGAAAGACGCATGCAAGAGTAAAACATTGCATACAATTCCACAGGGTTGGTGAACTCTCTGAGGCAGATCCTAGATTAAGAACCTCCGTAATCAATACTACCATTAATCGCTACTAACCCTGCTTTGGCCTGGAACCCCTCTCTTGTCCCGCTCTATCCCTTCCTCCTCTCATTTAATTCTGTTCATCTTTCCCGTCCCAGATCAGCCTGCCCGGTACTCGAACATCTACAAACCAGCACTTTCACCACCAAGTTGTAATGACTGGTTTCTACGGCTTTTGTCTCCCAAGAAACTATGAGCCATGTGGGGCAGACAGGGCGTCTATCTTACACACCGACAATGCTGAACACATCTTTAGATGTCTGCTGTGCTATATGCTTTATACTCTGCTCTACATCAGAAGGCGCTCAATCTGAGAAATGAATGCTATACACCAAGGAGTGTTTTCCTATTCAACTATAATATTCTTAGTCTTCTTGTCTGTAACCACTATTCATGGACAGCACCATACTGTTCATTTTCTCGTGTGTATGTGTTTTCCCTAGTGAGACACTCAATGCTTGAGGAAAAAGATCTACATGTTTCATTTTTTTATAGCCCATCACCTCTTACTCCAGACTAAAATCATAGTAGATACTCAACATGTCGGGAATCACATAAATGCTAAAAATGTTCTGGAAGACCAGCACTTCTGCCCAGATGCTTTCAGTCTATGTGAAGAACAGAATTAAGCAAATCTTTTTAAGAGAGATAATTCTAAGATATAAAAACTAAAGAACATCAGAAATATAATTTCCCCTTTTATACTCTATTTTATTATTTTTGAGGGATGAATTTTATATTTAATTTGACAAATAAATAAACCTAGCAGACATACTCCGTGTGCCAAAAACTGCTTCAAATCAACGTCAGTTGATAGTGCTAAGAATATATTATCAGTTAACCCTGGTTGTCCACTCAGTAACCCCAATCATTATCATTGAGATTTTCAAAACTACCTTACTATTAAGGTATGATATAATTCTGTAAAGTAGTACAATATTATTTAGCACGATCACTAAGTGATTCCACATTTATAAAACATTCCTTAAGCAACAGTTCTAGGAAATAATTTCTCTTTAGAAATGATTCCCAGCCCCCTACCACCTCCCAGAAATCACTGTTTCAAGAAGAAAAGAAACAGCTGCTAAAAAATGAAAATGAAATCAGGTTTTGTGTGTGTGTACACATAATGTTTCTGTGTCATGTCATATGGCTCTAAATAATTAACTACAAGAGCAACTTGACTCCGAAGTTGGCAAGCCCCAATCTCTAATCCCAAAGCCACGGGCAGACCTGATGTATGATTACAAATGCAACACCAGGAGCCCACAGCCTAACTCAGCAAGCCATTTCCCAATAGGGAGTTGGTAGTTTTAGAAGGGAGCCACAACAGCCTCTGGCTCCTTCTGTGTCCCACAAATTATGTAAGTATGACAGTTTTCATAGATTAAAAAGTCCAAGGATAGTGTTCCTCTACCACACCCTTAACCAAACTGCACCTTAGTGTTATCAGCTACTTACAGAGCTGCTCAGATAGACTAAATTTTATATAACTTCATACCAGTACATCTTCACCAGCATCAAAGCCCTTACCTTACCACTCCAATATACATCAAACACATATGCAAAGAAGTCCCCTTCCTAGAAACTGCAGTGCTCCCAATTGCCAACCAAATAAAAGAAACCCACATAATTTAGGGGCTGAAAAAGTCTTTTTCAACTGATCCCTTCTATCTTCATTACTTTGGGTTTCTACTGTGCCCTAGGGGATGCTGTCTCCTCTGGTCAAGCAAACTCTATTATTTCCATCCTTTCCAAAATCTCTGTAAGGTTAGCTTTTTTGTAGGCCTAGCCTCACCTTAAATGTCTATTCGAACGCAATTCCAAAGAACCATATCTCTCCTCTAGTTTCAAACTTTTAGTGTCTAATCCCATTCTCCAGCCACAAAAAAAAAAATCTTAATTTTTTAAAAATTTAAAGTCTTAATCCTTTCCCTCTCCTAAAAATATTAAATGCATAGAGATATAAATTGATCAGTCTTAGGGTGAACATGTTTCTTTCTAGACATTTACAATTAGTTTTATGCTTTCATTCACTTGTGTCTATAAGGTTTGTAGTGTCTCTTCCTTTAAAGCATATGCTCCTTAGGTCTAAAGACTCATTTTCTTACTTCCCTTAGAGAACTGCACACTGTCACAATTCAATAAAATGAGAATTTACTGATTACTCATTTCCTGCTCCTACTATCACATCATACCCAGGGACTCTCACTGTTGCGATGTTACATCATCATTTCTTCAACTATGGCTGTACCTACCACCATGCTCTACTGGATGTATTTATTATTTTGAAATCTTTGAGGCACCACATTCAAGAACATTGCTCATTTACCCTCTGAGGATCACCTCTATTGGATCACAATACAGGACATTGAAAGCTAGTAATTTACAAATATGTTACAGTCATGCGCTGCATAACGACATTTCAGTCAACAATGGACTACATATGCGACAGTGGTCCCTTAAGATTAGTACCACGTAGCCTAGGTGTGTAGTAGGCTATACCATCTAGGTTTGTGTAAATACACTTTATGATGTTCGCACAACGACAAAATCATCTAACGACGCATTTCTCAGAATATAACCCTGTCATTAAGCGACGCATGGCAGTATGGTTATCATAATTATAATTCCAATTTTCTTCATGTTATTTTTACTGTACTTTTCCAAATGAGTATCTTCACTCTAAACACCAACTCTTGGCAAACGAAGAAGCTCTGGGCCAAAGGCAATTTCGCAGCCATGTTATAAACTACCGTGGGGTGAATATGCTGACGATCCATGAGGAAAGCAGCACCAGTGGACTACCCTGAAGAGCTGTTACGTTTTACAAATGTCAAGTACCCACAGATTAGTCTCCCTAAGTGAGCATGGACAGGGTAGAGCATAACAGCTTCCAAAGACCCATGTAATCTATTGTGTACAAATCAATGATTTGCATTTTAGAGAAAAAAAATACCTTTCCATCAAAATCAGCTTGTGTGTTTTATTTTAAAAACTTAAGAAAATTAAAGTATACTACCACACATAACACCAACTTGACAGCATTATGCCAGACATTTTAAGTACTTCTACAAAGGTACAAAAGCAAGATTTTCATAAGTCTCCTATGTGGTGCAAATCACTGAGGCAATCATAAAAAACTCTGGGTGATATGAACTGCACACACTTCCTGGCTTTTTTTTTTTTTAAGCTTTTCAACCCAATGTTTCACTTCATTTAGATAGAATTAGGTGACAACAACATGGTATATTATAAAAACTATACAAATTACAATAACATAAGAGTAATAGTCATTAAATCTGCAATACTAAAAATGCCAAATGAAGACACTCCTGAAAAAAGATTGCACGTTTTTGTTTTCCATAATCTATTCACAGTCAAAAGTACTTTTCCATTAGTGAGGAGCGTGAGACAACCTAAACTTAAAATACAAAGTGTAACCTTTGAGAAGTTCATTATAAATACATAACAAAATCCCACTAAATTGCAAAGACTGATAAGAACAATCTGAACCAGTGCACTATTAGAAAAAGAGAGAGAGAGAGAGAGAAATGGGGGACGGGGGAAGAGTCAAGTCAAATTAGCAGAGATTCTATATAAGCAAAAACCAAATTAATGGTATTTTATTATCCTGGGCATTTTGCCAAAAAGGGATAATCAATCATTAAGAAAATATGAAGCACACTTACTTTCTCAGAAGAGAAGAAAAATAAGCATGACTGCATGATCTGAAACTATAAAATATAGAACCTAAACACTCAGATACTGAAATTCTGACTAAGAAATCACAAGTGAATAAAATACCAAAAGAAGCCAATATGCTCAAAGTTTTTAAAAACATGTACAAAACATGTGTTTTAGAAACATTTCTGTGTTTTAGTAATATTACCAGCACCTGTCTGGAGGATAGATTATTACAAGGGAGAAGACCTCAATGAAGAGGTGTGGTAGACTGCACCCTTTTCCCAAATATGCACTATCCCTCCCTGCCCGACTGACATCAAGGTTGGCCATGTGACTGTGGTACCTCCCACTGATGGATAATACTTTCTCATCCATTTGACTTTAAGGTTGGTGGTAAACATCTTGGCCAACAAAATATGAGCAGAAATGGCATACACCACTTCTGAACAGAGGCTTCAATGGGCTATTACGTATTTTGCCTTTGCTCTTTGCTGTCTACCAGGAACTCAGCAAGTCTTTGAGGGGGCTACTCCACCAACATGATTCCTGCCTGGAGAGAAGAGGATATAGGGCAGTGCTGCAGTAAATGAATCACACTGGACTAGCAGCATGAGCAAGAAATAAACTTGAATTGTTCTAAGATAGTAAGATCTTTCAGGTCTTTTGTTAGTGCAGCATAACTAAGTCTAACCTGATTGATGAAAGAGGCCACTGCAATACTTCATGAAACACTTATGAAGTTTTAAAATAGGCCAGTAGCAATCAAAATGAAGAGAATAGGACTGACTAGAGGGATATCTGGAGGGCTGGAGGAAGGGGGGAGAGGGGTTCAATATTATATGATAAGAACCACAAAGAAGAAAAAAAATTAACTCAGGGGACCAAGATATTAAACAGGCTACCACAAGGAAGTAGGATTAGACGAATTATATACGACCCCCAAAGAACAGAATTAAGATAAAGAAATGAGGGGCTGGCCTGGTGGCATAGTGGTTAAGTTCATGCGCTCTGCTTCGGCGGCCCGGGATTTGCAGGTTTGGATCCTGGGCACAGACCTACACACCCCTCATCAAGCCATGCTGTGGGGGCATCCCACATACAAAACAGAGGAAGATTGGCACAGATGTTAGCTCAGGGCTAATCTTCCTCAGCAAAAAGAGGAAGACTGGCATCGGATGTTAGCTCAGGGCCAATCTTTCTCACTAAAAAAGAAAAAAAAAAAGAAATTTAAGTTACAAGGGGACAGATTTCTGCTCAGTATAAGGAAGACTTTCTTCCTAACAATGAGTACTGAAGATGAAAAGAACTCCTTTGGGAAGCTGTGCTCCCATAAACAGAAGTATTCAAGGAAAGGGACAGATGACCACATAAAAAGGATATTATAGAATGGGGTTTCAGAAGTAGCTGGGTAAATAGACTACCTGACTTTTAAGGTTGCGTCCAACTCTCAGAACAGTAATATCAATACTTCTATTAGCTGATATTAACAGCAGTCAACCATTTATTGAGCTCTTATAATGAGAAAAGTATTGTGCTGAGCAAAACAATCCTTCACCATTTTATAGGTAAAGAACAGGGGCTCAGCGAGCTTAAGTCACTCGCCCAAGTCATATAGTTATTTAATTGGCAGAGCTAAGTCCCAAACTATCTCCTATCTCTGAAGGCAGTGAAGAAATGGGCTTCTAGAAATATGTGCTCCTGTGAAGATATAAAATTAAAGCCAGATATGTTAGCTTCTGTCTGACACCTTGATGGAAAATGCTCTTAAGTGAGAAGCAGTGAGGTTTTTCCCTTAATGGACAGATGACATTGGCTAGATATACACAATATAGTGTATGCAAATATTGAAGAGTTATAGAAGAAATGAGTAAATGAAAGACAAAATATATGAAGTCACATTACCTCAGAATTTAAAATATTCTACACAGCATCAATTCAGTATTATCTCAGCACCAATCAATTGCAACAAAATATGAAATTAACTTATTCTGCATGAAGTTTACAATGTTACCTTAATTTCTGTAGTGAAATTATTTTTTTAATACACTAGTACAGTGACTCATCATTCGGTATACACTACTAGAGTATACCACCACCTTTTGGAAAGAGGATCAATTTATATGAATCCTGCTTAGCTGTAACTGAGAACTTCCCAAGGTAGTTAATGGAATTTTCTTTTAATTAAACAAATCCATATGCTTAAAAAAATAAAAAGTAGAAATAATAAATCACTTGTACAAGCTTTGTTAATATGCAAACTAATAAAAAAATGGTGCAGGAAGCAGAAACACCCTTCAAGTGGTACACTGCTTGATGATCTGTTTCAATAACCTCAATTCTGGCTTTCACGCTAGAGACTCAAAACACCCACACTGGGACGCCAAGTTCATCTCATCTGAGTAGAAATGGAAAGGCATAAAAGAAAATTGCCAGGAATAAGAGAGTAAACTGTATTTCAATAAATTTAGGTTATAAACACATAAATAAGTTACAGCAAGTGGTCTAAGCTATGGGAAGAACAGGGCAAGCGTGTACTACCAAACCAGTTTCTGGTGACAATGAATCAAGAAGTTAAAAGCAACCATTTAAAATGTTTCCCTGCCCCATGAGGAGGGTAATTTTCATTCACAGAACACACTTACTTAATGTTTGAACATTATTTCAAAGGACAAAAGTATTACAATTTTTAAAAAGAATCTCAACTCGTCCAATCTAACTGTAGAAAGGGAGCTAAACAGCTTGACTACTATTTTCTAAAAGAAACAATGTTTTGTTTGTTTCAAAATAAACTCTTACAGAAAGATTCAAATCAAAGTATGCAAAATAATAAATTTATGGGGAAAAGGAATTAATAACTACTGAACATTAACAATGTCAAGTACTATGCAGCACACGTCATATACATCATCTAACAAAAACTCAAGGGGCACAGTATCCTGCACATAATTTAAAGGGCGCTAAGGCTTAGTGAAGTTAGGGTACCCAGGCAAGCAAGAGACCCTGAAATCAAACCAAGGTCTAACCCAGAGTTCTTCAAAACTGTCCCACGCTTCATTCCATGACAGACTGCACACATCACAATTAACTTTCTTATAAAATAATAACTCAACTTGACCTGGGCTTCAGTTTTTATCACAAATTCTGAACTCATGAGCACAGAGTAAATGAATTATCTGCATTTCTCTTCTCTCCCAATTCTTCTGCTCTTCTAATTTTCTCCCAACAAAGAAATATTTTACTATTAAAACACAAAAGACTGAAAAGAATGCAATTCAACCACACATTAGTATTTTTCTGACAAGAATAAAATTTGATATAAAAAACTACACAGTAAGCTATAATATTTAAAAATATGTACTTTGTTCCATATACATTAAAAATTTTATGCAAAAAGGACTGTGTTTAAAGGTACATTACTATACAGATAAAAGAGCTTTAGTCTGGCATAGGATTATGGAAACAGTAAATTTTCCACATTTTCCTGAAATGGCTTTGTGTGTACTTTTATTTTGCAGTGGGAGAGAGAATTACCAAACATTTGGAATACCTAAGAGTACTCAGCTCTTAAAATCAATGCCTCTAAAAGTATACTGCCCTTAGTAACAGATGGCCTCTAGGTCTACTCCAAATCACAGAGGTAGGAACTAAAGTTCAGAATGAAAATAGATAAATTTGGTGGGAAAAGTCTTTTGGAGTGACTTAAATGATGACACTTCATCAACTGTAGCTTAAGAATCCCAAGCAGTGATATTACCCTAGATATTAGCTTGGATAAGAAACTTAATGGTACTAGAATGTCCTTTCAGCTTGGATCACCTACAAGTACTATATACAGACTCAGGAAGAGAAGTGAAAAAAGCTTTTCCCATACAAGCTCTTAATTAACCCATCCTTTCTCAACTATTTATCCCCTTAAAACACCATCCAGAGCCTGGGAAAATACTGTTATGCCAGAAAGTAAGGAGACAGTCAAACAATGATGAGGACAGTTCAAAAAACCATAGGAGCCGTCATGAAGGGGCTTCCCCTGGCCAAATCTGAAAGAACTTACACATCACAATAAATGATAGTATTGTCTTATAATCCATTAAGTAAAATAAGGATCCATTTTTCCAAATTTATATAGATAGAAAGATTAAGGGAAATAGATAAATACATACATACATGGGAAAAAATGAAAAGCTCTTCCTTACAATAGAATGCTAACTAATAAAAGTAGAAGAAATGGTGGCATTTGAAAATTAACATTACAGCCACAATAGTAATAACTGATTTAGACAAGGACCACCAACAGTTGCTAAAACAAGTGAGTCAGAATTTGAAAACAAACAGGATTATTACACGATCTCATTGGATCTAGCCATAAATTACTTATTAATTACAAAGAGAGAATTAACAAATATCATAGTTAACAAGTACTTATTAATTTACAGTGGAGAACCTAGCAAAACAACCACCTCAAACAAGTGATCAACAATGTTAACATCATTAATAATGGAACATTGAAATCCCGGGCCTCCTGCTATGATACCCTGAGAAGGATACAACATCACTTCTATGAAAGTATTCTTACTAAAAAGCATAACCTGAATCTCACCATGAGGAAACTATCTCAAATTGAGCAACATTATATAAAACATATGGCCTGAACTCATCCAAAACGTCCATGTCAAGAAACAAAAAGAAAGCCTAAGGAATTCTTCAAGACTTAAAGAGACATGAAAACTATATAAGGTACGATCATGGACTAGATCTTGGGGGAGGGGAGTTAAACCATAAAGGACATAATTGGGACAACTGATAACATCGGTTGAACTATGGATTAGACAATGGCATTTTATCACTATTAAATTTCCTAATTTTCATAATTGTACTGTGCTTATACGAGAGGATATATTTGTCCTTAGAAAATGTACACCTAAATACTTAAGGGTTAGAAAAGAACAATCTCAATTGTGCAAATGACCCTCAAGTAGTTCAGGGAATAAATTTTAAAAAATACACACACACACACACACACATTGGGGAAGGTGAGAGCGTGAGCAATCACACAAATTACAAAGCAAATTGGGCAAAAGAAAAACTATTGGTGAATCTGAGTAAAAGGAAATTATAAGTTCTTTGTGCTATTCCTGAAACTTCTCTCAGTTTGAAATTATATCAATATAAAAAGAAACAAGAAATCTGTACAATTTTATTTTTATAAAACTGTATGTGAAAGCATTTTGAGCATTCCAGGACACCTCTGAGTCTCCAACATGATACTTAGGTGTCTCAACATCACTGTGATGCTGCTCCTTCTCTTACCTTTCTAACAGATTGTGGATCGCTTTGAAGAGCAGCGTCCTACATTCATAGGAAAGGCCATTTTCCCAGAGTCCTTCTTCCACAACTGAAAAAAACAAAACAAAACAAAACAAAAAAATGAACCAGTAAGCAGAGCACCCAAAAAAATAAAAAATGAAAGAAACTTTTAAAACATTTTTCTAAAGCAAAGTTAATGAGTTAATTTAAATAACTTAAATTATCTCACACTGAAACAGAGAAACCATGTTAAATACTTGCCCCAAGTCATAAAGTACTTATGTTCAGAAGGAAATAACTGTTTCAATTTTAGCGTCTTTGAAATAGGCATGGTACAATCCCCCTCCCAAAAAGGTCTTTCCAACCTGCTTCTTCGAAATTTGAAATCATTCAAAATCCTCAAATTAATCTTTCTACCTAATAATGTGACAAAGACTAATTTTTTTTTTCTTTTGTGAGGAAGATCAGCCCTGAGCTAACATCCATGCCAATCCTCCTCTTTTTTCTGACGGAGACTGGCCCTGGGCTAACATCCATACCCATCTTCCTCCACTTTACGTGGGACACCACCACAGCATGGCCTGACAAGCGGTGCGTCGGTGCGTGCCCGGGATCCGAACCCAGGCCGCCAGCAGCGGAGCAGGTGCACTTAACCACTATGCCACAGGGCCGGCCCCAAGACTAATTTTTTTAAAGTTCTATTTAAAGGTAACAAAAATGTCACAAATTAACATTCAAGTTATCATATGTATTTTCAGAGGGAAAATCAAAAGGAAAAATATCCAAAAACGTCAGAGTTACAAAAATTTCTTTAAGTGTTTTGTAGACGGTATCTGAATAGGATTTTAACGACATGATTTCAGGGAAAATGTCAGGAAATTAAATCTTAATATAACATCAAATTTATTTCCTTAACTCATAATTTCATTAATGTTTGACATTTTGGGAAATAGTGTATTTGCCTTTGAAATATGTTATAACACTGAGCCACAAGTAACTCTAACACCAAGAGAACCCAACAGACTAACAATGTTCCATGCATTCCTAACATTCTTTTCGTATATAAAAAGATATATAACACCCTAGATGGGTAGGTAGGTAATTTTCTTTTAAATTATATTACTTCAAGATAGCAAAAAATTGGAAGGATGAAAACAGCATTTGCAGAAGAAAATTTCCTCTCCCTTTTACTCGTTATCTTGACATAAGCACTCACCAGAGAAAATTTTGACTGAGAATTAAAACATGTTAAATCCACAATTCATTTTTAATGCTCTTACCATACCAACTGACATCTCAAAATGTATCTCCACATTCTCCAATCAGATAGAATTTGAAAAGTGTATTAACATTCATGGGTTTTATCTACAGGACTTTCTTTAAATGATAAAACTGGATAAATATTTTTTTCTTGGTAAGTCAGATAACTTTATTTTCCTGCTTATGTGGTTAATCATGATTTACAAAATTTTCCCAAAGCAACCTCTGTCAGAAACATTTTATGTTATTTATAACTAGAGAAATAGAAATAAAGTATAGCAAATAAACAAATACTCCTGCTAGCAACAGACTGTCTCTGTTCAAGACAAAACATCCAAAAGTTTTCTACAACCCTCTGGAGGTGTCATGAATCTCCATTCTCACACATTTACCTTCTGGGTAGAGCTTTTCCTGAGTGAAAAAGAAAGCTAACATTTCAATAAAAGGAACACCCCATATTAATTTGCTTTTCTTTCCTAATACGTTTCAGTGACTCTAAGACACCATCAATTTTAAGATGCACCATTATTTTATATATCACTGGGAGTGGAGGAATGGGGGGAGGGGGGGAGCTGCCAACTCAACTATAACATGGCTCTTACCACTTAGGATTTTTAATTTGCAATTATTTAAAGAGCTCCTTTAGATTTATTGAGACATTTTTTTTCAAATATCATTATTGTACATACATAAAATGGATAATACAAGCAAAAAAAAATAAGTTAAAAATTCTTAAAACTTCATCAACATTCAAAGTCCAACTCTTCTGAATCACTCTTCAACTCAGTCACTGGTGTCAGTGTTTTTCTACATAATAGTCTTTTGTGCCATAAAGAGTGTTGGTGATGCAGTATTTGTTAAAAGAGTGTCCCACTCTTCAAGATTTTTTCCAAGTTGGTAACACCTATTCTGCACATTTTTAAAAAACTTTTTATAATTAAAATATTCAAACATACTTTAAAATAGAATAACAAGCTCCAATAAATTCCTAAACCAAATTATCAACACTGTGTCATCTGCTCCAACCACCCTGCTTTCTTTTCGTCTTTCTTTTTATTTTTCTTGATATACTTTAAAACAAATCCCACTGCTAAGTACTTCAGTATACATCAAATCAGAATCTAAACAAGGTCTATCAATTGCCTCTCAAGTTCTCTATCTTAAGTCTCCTTAGTCTACAACAGCTCATCTCCTTTTTTCAAACATGCCAATAAGTTATTAAAGAAACTAGGTTAGTTGTCTTACAGAATACCTCACATTCACGTCTAATTGCTTCCTCATGATATCGTTTTTTCATGCTAGTGCTACTTTGACCTTAACAGAACATACCAAAGGAAAGTTCTCAGACAACCACAACTCTTTATTTCTTCCTCAAATGGTCCTCAAATACTTTGTTAACTGAAATGTTGAAGGGTTATAGCAGTCCCTTCATGCACTGTGGAATACTAAACAAGTCCGAGCACGCAAAGGCAATGCCAACTACATGCATCACAATTTTAAGATACCATTATGATTTTACTCTGATTTCAATAATTTTAAAATAGGTCTTAGAATTGATTTTTTCTCTTTGAAAAAAATCTTAACAGACTAATTACAAAAAATCTACGACAAACATCATAATGTTAAAAGACTGAATATTTTCCCCCTAAAATCAAGAACAAGACAAGAAAGTCTGCACCCACCACTCCTATTCCACATTACAGTGGAGGTCTTAGCCAGTACAATAAGGCAAGAAAAGAAATACCAGGCATACTAATTGGAATGGAAGAAATAAAACTGTCTTTATTCACAGATGACATGACTATTAGCAAATCCTAAAGAATCAACAAAAAAAACTATTAGAACTGAAACTGAGTTTAGGTAGATCACAGCATACTAGGTCAACAGACACAAAACAATCATATTTCTGTATATTGGAATGAACATTTAGAAATCAAATTTTTTTAAGTACCATCTACAATAGCACCAAAAACCATGAAATCCTTGGATATAAATCTTACAAATTATATGCAGGATCTACATGCTGAAAACTACAATACTGATGAAAGAAATCAAAAAGACATAAATAAATGCAGAGGTATATATTGATTGTGGACTAGAAAAATCATTATTATTAAGATGTCAATTCTTTCCAAACCAATCTAGAGTCAACTCAATTCCAATCAAAATCACTGCAGGATTTTTTATAGAAATCGAGAAGTTGAGTCTACATACTTATATGAAAAAGCAAAGAAACTAGAATAGCCAAAATAATGCTGTAAAAGAAAAATACAGTTGGGAGACTTACACCATCTGATTTTTAGACTTACTATAAAGCTAGAATAAACAACATAGTATAGTATTAGAGTAAGGACAGATATACAGATCAACAGAACAGAATAGAGAGACCAGAAACAGACTCACAAATATATGGTCAATTAATTTTCAACAAACGTGCAAAGGCAATTCAGTGGAGAAAGAACAGTCTTTCCAACAAATGGTGCTGGAATTGATGAATATCCCTATGTAAAAAAATGAGCCTCAAACCCTACCTCACACCATATAGAAAAATTAACTCAAAGTGGATCATAGAACAAAATGCAAAACCTAAAATTATAAAACTTTGAAAACATAGGAGAAACTTTTATAAGCTTAGGTTCAGTAAAAATTTCTTAGATATGACACCAAAAGCATGATCCATAAAGAAAAACTGTTAAAGAGAGCTTCACCAAAATAAAGAACTCTGTTCTTTAAAAAGTTTGGAAGAGTTACATTAAGCTATAGAAAAGACAAGCCACAGATAGGGGATAAGCACAAATCACATATCCAACAAGGACTTGTATTCACAATATGCTATTCTTAAAAAAAAAAAAAAATCTCAAAATTCAACACTACCAAAAAAAATTTAGAAAATGAACAAAAGATTTGAACAGATATTTCACCAAAGAACATATATGAAGGGCAAATAAAAACATGAAAAGATGCTCAAAACATCACTAGTCATTAAAAAAATGCAGATTAAAATCACAATGAGATATCAGTCATTAGCACAGCTTTAAAGAAAAACTGAAAATATTAAGTGCTACTGACCATACAGAGTAACTAAAACTGTCATGTACTGCTGATGGGCATGCAAAAACAGTATAGCCACTTTGGAAAAGTTGACTTTGGCAATTTTTTCTAAAGTTAACCATACACTGGCCATACAGCCCAGCGATATCCCTCCTAGGTACATATTCAAGTAGAGTTAAGGACTTATATTTACATGAAAAACTGTAGCAAATGTTTATAGTTGTTTTTATCATAATTGACAAAAACTAGAAACCACCCAAATGTCCCTCAACTGGGGAAAGGACCAACAGTAGAAAATCCATACAATGCGATACCATTCAGAAATAAAAGGAACTACTGATACACTCAAAACATGGATGAAACGTCATTATGCTAAGTGAAAAAAGCTACACTCAAAAACCACATGCTGTATGATTCATTTATATGACATTCTTGCAAAGGCAAACTTAAGGTTATGTAAACTGCTCAATGGTTTCCAGGGATAGGACTGGTGGGAAGAGTTGATAACAAAGGGACATGGGAAATTTAGGGGTTGATGGAACTGTTGTA
Organism: Diceros bicornis minor; assembly: GCF_020826845.1. Taxonomy (NCBI): domain Eukaryota; kingdom Metazoa; phylum Chordata; class Mammalia; order Perissodactyla; family Rhinocerotidae; genus Diceros; species Diceros bicornis. The sequence goes on from NC_080774.1 coordinate 13,567,314, forward strand.
TATCTTGAATGTGGTGGTGGCTACAAAACTGTGTACACTTGCCAAAACTCATAGAACTAAACACTAAAAAACAGTAAAATTTACTCTCAATCTTTTACTGTTCTTATTTACATAAACTTATTTTAATATTGGACAAAGTTTCCAGACCTAAGCCATCATGAATATGATTAAATTGAATTTTTGTATTTTTAGTGTTGAAAATGAGAACAGGGTGTGAGTCAAAAGGACTCCTACTCTAAACGTGTGTACACTTAAACATGATTGTTTTTATCCAAAGGATGTGGTGTCTGGTTAATCTTCTTCCATAAATTATTAAAAGAAAAAAAATAAATAAATAAAAACAACAGTTTCAGCAACAAGAGATTACAGACCCAAGGGGCCCTTCCCAACAGCAAAATATAATATTAGTTATATTATGTACTTCATATTAAATACTGTAAATAATACAATATAACAAATAACAAATACAATATTTCTTAAAATATTTTTGTTTTTAAATAAATTTGAAAAAGTATCTTTATTAATAATACTTTTATATGGCAATTTTCATATCTTCCTTTATATTATAAAAATATATAGTATTATATAAATTAATATAAAGTTTAGGGACAAATGGATAAAGAAGATGTGGTATATATACACAATGGAATACTACTCAGCCATAACAAACGATGAAATCCAGCCATTTGTGACAACATGGATGGACATTGAGGGTATAATGCAAAGTGAAATAAGTCAGAGGGAGAAGGTCAAATACCGTATGATTTCCTTCATTAAGTAGTAGATAATAACAACAATAAACAAACACATAGGGACAGAGATTGGATTGGTGGTTAAAAGAGGGGAAGGGGGGAGGGAGGAGGGTGAAAGGGATAATTCGGTACATGTGTGTGGTGATGGGTTGTAATTAGTATTTTGGTGGTGAACATGATGTAATCTATGCAGAAATAGAAGTACAATGATGTACACCTGAAATTTTTACAATGTTATAAACCAATAAAAAAAAAAAAGTTTAGGCACCAACTTAATAGAAAACAAGGAAGAAGGTAATAAAGAAAAAAACTACATTAAGCTCTTGATTAAGGAAAATACACTAAAGCTTAAAAAACAACAGAAATTTATGAATTATCCTACAAGTTAACCAGTAAAATTTAAAGTATAAGTCAGCAAAGGTAATTAAAAATGGTACAGTGTTTGGACTTTATCAGAACATTTAAATTTCATAAGTCTTACATATTCTATTAAGATTCAAGAGCAGTCAATAACTTACCAGAAGTCAACAACTGTGATCAAAGATTAACCACTCTAATAAATACTATCAATTTAGGCCATGAATTTCAGGATAATGCATTAATTTGCTAACACTTTTAATTTACTGTCTATATATAGCAAATACACTTATGGAAAGGAACATAAGTCAGACCATATTTTATATCTTATCTACTTCATGCACAGAATTTCCAGAAATACAAGAGTGATGTGTGTTTCAATGAATCTGAAAAATTCCAAAGTAAGTTAAATCTAGACTGGCATTTTTGGAATCTAATAATAGATATTTGGCCAACATTCACTGGACAACAGTTCTTGGCTGTTATGCCTCAAACACCAGGCTAGAAATTAAGAACGCTCTCCAAAAGCTAATACAGATTTGCAAAACCACTGTGAAACACAAACTACTTTGAAAACTTTGCCGAAGTATACTTTGCCGAACAGCTATCAAACATAAACAGTCTTTCATTTTAAAATAATAAAATAAAGTAACTAATAGTCAAGGTTGATTTTCTATCCAGAAAACAATCTTTCTCATTTTCTGAGGCTTTATTCTATGTGCCAAGCTTTGAACCACACACTAAATATAAATGAGTTGGGGGGGGTGTACTTTTCACCACAACACTATGAAAAGGAGTAAAGGACACGTGGCATTCACTCTTGCCACTCAGCATCTCATTTCTTCGATCACTGGAAATTGCCTATTTCATCAGCTCTGGTTGGAGTCAAAGATGGTCACCCCTAACAGCAGCTGAAAATACTGATTCTCTTTTCCATCCTCTCCTACAACATGGACAAAGATATATATCCTAAACTCCGCTAGATGCTCCTGTACCACACCTTTGACTCTGTATCTAGCGACACAAAAGCAAGTGGAAGGAGAGATCTTTCTGTCAGCACTGGAAATAGAGGCTGCAAGATCAAGTTTCTGGTGCTAAAGTAACAGAGGTACTGCAGCATCTAATGCTTGGTGGTGATACTACTAGTTTTCTCATCAAACGAATTCTGCAGCACTGATCCTAAAAGTGCCAAGTACTGTGAACACTCGATATTCTTTTCGTAAATTCCTTTTCTTAGTTTGCAACTAAGATCTCTGACCGATACAATTTATTCTAATCTCCATTTTATAAATGAGAAAACTAAGGCCTAAAAACTTTTACACTTGCCCAAGGTCACATAACTAATAAGTTCAAGAATCTAGAGTCAAACATAGCTATACTCAGTAGCTAAGAGGATCAAAAGTATTTTATATCTACTTTTATAAATGGTAAATATACGATTTATTCCATTAATTAAACTCCCCAAGGGGAAGCAATTTATTTTCATAGCTGCAGTGACCAGGACATTTCAGATATTTATAAACATGTGTTGGGTTGACCTGATACTATGTGCACATACCTTTCAAATTTCATTGGAATTAGCTTCAATCTAAAATCCCTTTATATCCAGTTAAGAGGATTAGTGGCAAAGATATGAATCAAATCCCAGTTTTCTGACTCTAATGCCCATGCTCTTTCCAATATACCACACTACTCCATAGGGTTAGTGTTAAGTTAACCCACTTCCTTTTTATTCTTAGTACTGGCTAGAAAGGCAACTTTCAACACTAAAGTTAAATTTCCCTTTGGATCCACAATTTGTACCTTGAATTAATGTTTTCTAAATAGCTGCAAGGAACTTTTTCAAAGGTTAAACAAAATTGAAATTGCTTCTGCAATCTATTTGTACGACTCCATGGTAAAGTCAGAGAAAATCACATAATAGCTTTTTAAACTAATTTATCTGAAACACCTTCCTCCCAAGGTAAAATTAAACCAACACTTCATTTGCTTGACACTGAGATTCTTCAGAAAGCATCCTTTTTTGGGGCAGCCTGAGAGTAGTTAGTCTAGGTTAAGTTTCTGCAAATGACATGAGATGCATTTACAACTTCATTCTCTATCTTCCTTCCAAAGAGGACTGAGAAGAAAAGGACCTGCCAAGAGGTTTGTAAGAAGGCCTGCAGGTGCTGTCCTCTATCTTTATGAAAGCTACAATCTCCCCAGGGTATACAGTCTCCATCTTTATAAAAAATAAAATAAATTTTAAAAGCCTTTCTTATTTTTTTGATCTTTCAGGTTTCAATTTAAATGCTTATTAATTCCTTAAGAATATAAAGTAGTAAGACTATCTCTATAAACTATATTTATAAATCTAAAAAGTATAATGGAAGCATTTTTCTAAAACTTTGTTAACAGCTTCAGATAAGAAAGCACCAAGAGACCTAAAATGTACATAAAATAAGTGAGCGGCAACAATCAACCAAAACAAAGAATTCCTAAATTAAAACATTCCCCTGCTGTTATGTGGTCTATTACAGCCAGACTAAAACTGAAAAATAAAACTAAGCCCTACTACAGCTGCCTATTTACAAAGAACAACTATCTTGGCACTAAACTTATCTCACAAATTATAAAGCTATAATCAGAATTTATTTAAATTGCTGTTATTCAACCTTTTTAAATATAGTAATCCTCATAATCAAATATTTAAACTGCAAAAGTACTATATAAATGGATTTTTTTAGCAGAAGACAGTGTTTTAGAAAGGAAATTTTAAGTAGCAGTAATTACTGCTTAGTGCCCCAAAAATTTTCCAAAATCCTCACAAATTGTAATATAACTTCTTTCAACTTTGCAAAACATGGCTCCTTGCAGAATTAATAAGCTTCTTTGAAAGAAAAACCCTATAAAAGGTTCAGGAAAAAAGTCGATATGGCAAAATATCAAAGTAGCATATACTTCAATGATTTTGTGTTTCCCAGCAGAGATCTTCGAAAGTATGATATCCCTTCCAATTTGACAAATGAAACTGACATACTTTACTTGAAGGGGAAAAAATGGGAGGAGGGAGAATGGAATAGGGTAGGGAGGAGCATAAAGATTGTGAAACCTTGAAGAAATTCAAGCTCATGCTTTTAGAATTCAGGTCACTCTGCCTTACACAGTTTAAAAGTAAAATTACTTTCAAAGAATACATATTTCCTCTGAGCTATGATACATATTTCCTTTTAATGTATCATATTGCAGCAACAGCTGAAATGAATGTCTAGACATCAAAAACACTTCTTACTCCCACCTACTGCTTTTTTACCTCAGGCATCAAAACTAATGAAACCTATTATCCAGAACATTGAGTTCAGTAACCACATTGGCCATTGCAAATACTGGATGGGGGAGGGGCATTTTCAGGGATGGCATTCTTTATCCAGCCATTAAAATTACTGAAAATCAAATTTTGCTCCAAACTCCAGAAATACAAATAGATTAAAGCAAGACACATGAAACAAGAAGATTACTTCCCAGTTAGATTTCAATGACAAACTGCTAAAGATAGCACAGCTCTGAATCCAGGGTTTATAATCTGCCCCACTGCCTTTGTTTTCAACCTCTATCTGCAATACATAAAGCACACTAGTTTTTTTTTTTAATTGTTGCAAATTACTAAATCTACTACCTAAGAATTGCACTAAGCAGACATTATAATAAGAAAACATTTACCAATTTAATTTTATGGGTGGCATCAAATGAAATACTTTAAATATATAGAGAATTTTGATTTCTACATCTGCTTTCTTAAAATTGACTTTAAAAAACTGAGTAACAAAGTAGCATAATGCTACATTGTGAAATATTGCATTTTACCCATAAAAAATCCAATTACATACAACACTATTGATTGATCACAGTTATGCTGCCATGGATTGCCTTGTAAAGTCTATATTTGAAGTCATTAATAACTAAATGGACTTATTACTTATATCAAATTCAACCCACTTAGAGCTCTGATTTCTTTGAATTGCTCATGGGTGTAGAATATTTGGTATCACTTAACAAATCTATGTTGAAAATGGATTTTAACTTTCCTAGTGTCAATTCATCAATCAAATAAGAATTAGCGATAGAAGATATATATCAAAATGCTCCATTTGTTTTGACCTATTTGGAACATTAAATGATTATGAACACTGATAATATTCGTCAGATAGAAGCACAGTTGTGATTCAAAATTTTAACAGTATAATGTCTTACTGAGGAATCTCTAACAGCATGAGTTCTCTGCCAGTTGCAGGATAACCAGAATTTTAATGACGGTTTCTACACAGCACTGTAGCAGTTAAGACATGACCCAAGTTAGCATTTCAATGGATCACAGGACTCCATATAAGTCACTAAACTTTAAATTGAAGGAGACCATAAAACTAAATTTCTAGATAAATTGAACAAGACTTTCAAAAGACAATTGCTACAGAAAACAGTCAGGCTACAATGTTACTTTAATAGCTACATAGTGAAAAAGAATTTTGCCCAATAGCTGTTCCTGACTTCTAAGAACCAAACTTTCCCCCATTTGCTACTCTTTGAAAGATTTTTAAATAATTATTACTTTTTTACCCTTTAAAGTTACTAATATGCTCTTAATTTTGTTCTATAATATGCATAGACAAAAGCCTAGAAAGACAGCCATCAAAATTATCTTTGTTTGTGAGAAAAATTATTTTCTTCACCTGTTTGTGTATTCTCCAGATTTTCTTCAATGAACATGCATTACCTTTATAAGCATACATCATATCTGAAATAGATTTTTTTAAATAAGGCTACTATTATTTATTAAACAGCCACATACTTAAAAAAGAAAAAAAGCTACTTGCTCAGAAATTACAAAAAAGATCAACATTCTTAGGATAGGAATCACTATAAGATAAAACTAAATTTTGAGAAAGAAAACCAGATATGTGGTTCTTTAGAACATTTATATTTAAATCCACCAATACTACAAAATAAACATTTTATAAACTTCCTCTAAGACAATGACTTTAATCAAAATGTCTCAACTACTGATTTATTTCAACATTGGCACAATTCAGCAGTAAAAATTAAAAATATTTCCTCCCACTCTTCAGACACAACCTGATTTGAAATACACACACACACACACACACACACACACACACACACACACACCAGATTGCTACTAAAATTTTGACAGGGCAAGTCCCCAAATTGCCTTTTACACTAAAGCTCAAACAGTTGTCTGTCACTGCTATTACAGTGAGTAATCCTTGCAGCTGTAACTGTTTGAAATGCAGCTGTCTCGTTCGCATTCTCTCCCCACCCCCACTCATCCACATTTCTTGCTACAATAATCTTAAAGAGCATTTTACAGGAGGCTTAGCCTGGCTGAGGGCACTCTACGGCGTGACCGAGAGAACATGGAAACACGATTCATTAGACACGCCTGGAGTGATAACAATGGTGCTGCTTCTTGCTGCCTTTCACTTCGTACATCAGCCTGAGACTAATGCATTCTCGTTACACAACAAGCACATTTATAGACAGGAAAAAACTGTAATCACCTTTGATTAAGAGACAGCATATTTTTCCTATATGAGCCGCCAGCCATACTGACATAGTAATTATTTTTTAACTGACAGGTTAAAATAGCAAATGTAGCAAAAATAACATCTGCCCAAAAGAGAGAGAAGATGACTACTATGAAGACTTCATACACAAACGTTTCTCCAGACCAGGCTCAGTGCCATATCCTCAAGAACTGATGGGTACCTCGGCTTGTACTTAAGCTAGACAGTCTATGGCAAACAGAACAGACTCTTATTAAGCAATCCCATTCTACACGTCCAGTTCTTTAGAGATAAAAATTACAGAATTGTTTTGTCATTTTAACTATAATTATTGTTGACCTACCTTCTTTCCACTTCACTCATCATAGAACTACAATGTTCAATAGCAGTATTAATCCCCTTCTCTTTTTCCATGATTTTACTTTTACTACAAAATAATTTGTTTTCCTTTATATAAAATGCTAGGCTAAAAGAGAAAACCTGCTTTCTATTTTAAGTAAAACAGTAAAAAAAATGTAATTTTGATTAAAAATAGGAATGTAGAATAATTATTTTATATCAGTCTATCATTTCACCCAGCTTCCATCAATCACTGCATGTGCCGAAGGTATGAATTTTAAATATAAACGCCCTAATTTAAAGTGGAAAAAAGTCATAAGCCACATGATACTGACAACACATAAAGTCAATTTTCTTATGGGATTTTGAAAAGTGAACCACTCTACACACCCACACAGTCGCAGTCTTCTGTGAGTTCATGTGTATGCGTTGCTTGGGTTATTGTTTATGGGGGGGTTGGTAGTTGACAGGAAATACACATTAGCCAGGAATTGAAAGATTATAGCTAACCCAAAATATTGGAAAGTATTTTTTCAAGGTTAGCAGACTCTGTATAATTAAACATTTTTTTTTAAAAACAGTGTCTCTTTTTTAAGCTTTCTATAACATCACTATCTTTTACACTAAGAATGTGCTACAAACCTAGCAAAACAATTTGTACATGTGAAAATTTGTCAAAACAGTAAAGAACCAAAGATAAGCAAATAATAGAAAAAGTTAAGTCTAGTCCACAAAATTTTGAGACCTAAAACAGCTTTTTTAAAAACGGTTTCAAAGCGCAAACAAGTTTTTGTAAAACAGTAAAATGCTTGAGCAACTTTTAGCTAACATATTTTAGAGTTTCTGACCTGTGCTACCACACCAGGTTAGAAACTAGGAAATCTGCAGCCTATCTTTAATGTGTGTATAAGCAGACCACTGAGCGCTAAAGCGCATTTAAATACAGTGTGTTTTGAAGACAAATCTGATATGCACCACACTATATTAGAATTGGACAAGTTTAAAATTTTGTCTGGAATAAAACAACAAGTCTTATCATAGACGATAACATCTATAGAGTTTCTACTCTATAAGTGCCCAAGTCTCCTCTGTCTTATTCTAGTCTTTTGTACTGTATAAAAGCATGACTCCTCCAAAACTAATCAAATTACTTCTATAAGCTTTTTCTGCCCGTCTCCTCTTTGGAAAACCCAAAATTAATCATCAATATCAAACATGTCACCACAAAAAAGTATTATTTAAAAAAATTCAGTTTAAATGAATTCTTAGTAATCAGAGCATTAATAAATGACTACTTGGTTTACATATGAATTTCCAATATATTAATCTGGCTCTTAGAAGAAGCACAAATTAATATTCTTCACTTTTAAAAGCAAGAATGTATAATTCTCCCCTCAAGTCTTCAAAATTAATTTATGCTTTTTAATTCAAACACAAGCTAATGGAAAGCAGTAAAGCTTCTCAAAACTTTAAATTGAAACATATCCAGAAAAAAGTCTTTATCCAAAACTGTAACAAGCTAGCAGTTTTTAACTCAAAAGCAAAAAATTTATAAATGACCTAAATATTCCAACACTGCCAACACTTTTACTTCATGTAGGTGTTTCAACACTGCATGATTCCTTTCAGGAACATGATTCAATTACGAACACTGCAAGTGCTTTGGGAAATGAAGATCAGTTGTTTATTCAGTAGTGTGAATGAGTTCAATCCTATTTGCTTTCTAAACTGGGCAGAATGGCATTTTGATTGGAGGGTGAGGTGAGCCAGTAATTTCGGATAGGGCACAATCTGGGGTAGGGAAGGGCTGAGGGGTGCCACAGCGCATGGCGCCGTGGTTTTCTCCCTGTGGTCCTGGGAGTACCATGTCCCAGGGAAGAGCCCCAGCAAGTCTCTGGCCCTTTCCATCTCCACATCTCAAATACTATTCCTGCAGTCTTATCCAGTTGTACTTTTAGCCATTATAAATAATGGAGTTCTTCAGAAGGTTCATTTAAAAACAAAAGTAAATACATAGAGTTTGCAAAGAGGATAGAACTTGCAAACCACTGGAAAAGGAAAAGGAGTAAATAAGACCAGAAACCCAGAAAGCCTGGGTCACTCCTCAACGCTAACACTTCCCCGGCTCTGCTGCTGCTTTTGTAGTTATCTCTACTTTCTTTGAGATTCTTTCCAGCTCTGTAATTGCATGATTCTAATGAGGTGCACTAGAATGTGGGGAAGTCTTCCAAGATAGATTGTGAGGATTTCATATATTTAGAGAGTCAATTCCTGGCCAAACCACTCGTTCTCATTACAAAACCCAAAACCCAAACCAACAATAAAGGCAAGCATTACAGGTTAAATCAGATTTTTATAGGCTACCTTAGAATTTATCCACCAGTTAGAATAGGTTTTTTGTGGGGGGAAAAAAATACGTATTTTCCAAATAATTAACTTACAAATGACCTTTTGGAACACACAGTATTAACACTTACTTTGTTAACTAGTGTTTGCCTATGTTGATTCTCCTTTCCACAGTTTAAAAACCAGCTATTATAAAGTACAATTAAAAGTTACTTTAATTAGCATTTACCACTTAAGGGAAAAGGAAAGAATACTGATAGTAAAGAAGTAACTCAGGAAGCTTCTGTGGTGCCTGTAATATTTCTTGGGAGCTATATATTAGATGTTTGTTGTATAATAATTCATTTATTTTGCATGCAATTCTCTATTACAGCAAAGAATTTTAAAGCCTGTTTTCAACTAGGCTTCAAAAACAAAAAATACATATGGAATAAAACAAGATTGAAATTCAATTGTATATATACTATGATCACAACTTTTAAGATGCATGTTCAAATACCTGGTAATGGAATACAAAAACTATAATAATTGCTACAAATTTTTACCCAAACTTTTTATACTACATTTTAAATATAAGTACCTGTACATAGCCCTTAAAATAACAGTGAATACTCTAATTAAAATATGTATATACTCAAAGGCAATATTATCCCTAAGAATGACTTAGCAATTCAAATGTTTATCAGATAATTTAAAAAAATAGCCTAAACACAAAATGCAGTAAACACTGAACAGATGTTGTCTGGACAGAAGATACACTAACACTCTGTAAAGTACAGATATCGCTGTTAAGTTTCTTTTACAATCCAGCCGCAGCAGGAAGCAGAAGCTTTTGAACTGCTCTCACTGCTTTCACTCAGGGCACCCCAAGTCCATTCTCCATGAGAGAGCCAAAGTGATCTTTTCAAAACTTAAATCACACCACAACATTCTGCTTAAAATCCTACTCCTAGGGCTTCAAATGGCATTAATAATCTATTTAAGCTCCTTACTATGGCCTACAAGGTCCCACCTGATCTCATCTCTAGCTATCTCTTCCATCTCCCATTGGTTTACCAGTTTCAACAGCACTGGCCTTCTGTCTGTTTCTCCAACAAAGTGAGCTCAAGGCTTTTGCCCTTACTTTTCCCTATGTCTAGCTGGCTTATTCAGGTCTCCACTTCAATGTCATCTCCTCCCAGAGGCATTCCCTAACTTAATCCCCTTATCTAAAGTAGTCCGTTCCCAGTCACTCACTTTCTCATCAATTGCTTTGTAGTACATGATCATATGAAATTACTCATTTATTTATGACCTGTCTTTCATCCACACAGAATGTCACCTCCAATGCACAAGGGGCATGTCAATACTTATGTGCTTATCACACTGCACAGAACCTTCCACAAAGAAAAAAGACTGTTAACTCAAAAAAAACATTCAAAGTGGAGCAAAAGGCAACTTGCCGCCCAAATACAATTTAATGTTATTCAACTTTTCAAAGATTTATTTATTTATTTTTTTTTCCCCCCTAAGCCCCAGTAGATAGTTGTATGTCATAGCTGCACATCCTTCTAGTTGCTGCATGTGGGACGCGGCCTCAGCATGGTCGGAGAAGCAGTGCGTCAGTGCGCCAGTGCGCACCCGGGATCTGAACCCGGGCCACAAGAAGCGGAGCGCACGCACTTAACCGCTAAGCCATGGGGCCGGCCCTATTCAACTTTTCAGACAAGGGAATTATACATGACATGGCAACATGGTATAGTATGAGTCTAAGGATTCTGACACTATGCAAAACAGCAAAATAGATACTTCTATAAAAGGCTTAGCTTTTTCCCTACTGATGATTTAAGCAAAGTTGTACACATTCTCAAGAGTTGTGATTTTATATTGTTTCCATGGAAACCAAATAGGGTCATAATTAAAGCACAAAAACATTTCTATAGAAACACGTATAAATGAAAGCTGTGATAAAAAAAGATCTTATTTGAACCTATGATAATGAGCAAGAGTAGAATGACTAATAAGGATTCTTGAGGGGAAAATCAAGAAAATTATATTAAATTAAAATGCTTTGTAATAATGACAATAAACTGTCACAATTTAAAGCAGTTACTGTCATGAAGTGAGCCTCCTACGAGTTTTGTGTGTTAAAATCAGACAATTCTATATTATAAAACTTCTATCCCAATAAGCAACATTTAGAGATAGAATTATTAACTCTTTGTCTTTCCTAGGCATAACTGATTCTCGTTATCAACTCTATAGGTTATTATTACTATTATTATTGTGAGACCTCTTCTTCACTATAGATTCACAATGCTCTCTAATTTCGAATGACTATCAAACATGTTCACCAAATTTGGAATAAAAAAATAAAATTACATAATTTTGGAATGACATTAAGTGGTTAAATTCATATTATGTATTGATATAACTGTATGTAAAACACTAAGATAAAATAAATGTGTTACTTGTTCCAGTTTATTACAAACAGCGAGGCAAAGGTCTCTACATAGTTATCTGAAGCCACATCTACAAAGGCTAAGAGGAACCTTTTATTTTCCTTTGGTGGGGCTGCAAATATAAAACATTTCTTTTCTTTTCTTTTTTTTTTTTTTGTGAGGAAGATCAGCCCCGAGCTAACATCCATGCCAATCCTCCTCTACTTTATGTGGGATGCCGCCACAGCATGGCCTGACAAGTGGTGCGTCGGAGCGCGCCCAGGCTTCCGAACCCGGGGCCGCCAGCAGCAGAGCGCACACACTTAACCATTACGCCACGGGGCCGGCCCTGCAAAAAATTCCTATAGAAAAATACATAAGTTTCAGCAATTTTATATGATGTTCTTCCTGAAAAATCAGCTTCAATATCATTATTCTCAACTATATTTGATTTATTCATGAACACCAAATTTTTGTCATTCTTTTTCAAACATTTTTAAAACTAAATTTATTGTTTTTAATCAAGTTAACTTTTAACAATTAACTTGGATGTATGAGAATCAATGATAAATTCTCAATTTGAGAGATAATACTTAAAAGATGTATTTTACCTATTTGAGGACAACCCAAATATTATACTTTGAGCTAGATTACTAAAAATCCCATTTTCAGCAGAGATGCTTAAAAATGAAGGTGAATAGAGAGGAAACTGAAACACAATCGCTCTTTTAAATTAACTAGACAACTATTCACTATTCATACTCATTTTGTATCCTTCGGTCTGGAAATAGCAAGGCCTCTTCTAACTTGTGATCAGTTAGTTATAGGCTGTTCTATTTAATTTTTTCTCTAACCATTTTGCCGTTTTGAAGGTGAACTTAAATTAAGTCAAAGACATATAATACACATACAGTAATTTGGAAGTGGATTTTTGTCTCCCCAAACCAAACATCATGCCTTGCCAAGGGAGAAACTCTGTATCAATAAGACTATTCATAAGATAGGAAGCATCAAGCACATGCCCATTTACGTCTAGGGTAGTCACCAAAACTTCAAAGCATCATGAAGCACAGCATCAAGGCTTTTGTCTAAAAGATCTCAGAGTTCATACATGATCTTGGTTTCATAAATACCTATGACTTTCAAGGAAACAAACAGGTTTCTTAAACACACAAGAAACTGTCTAAACATTTCTTATTAACTATGAAAATCACAGCCTCCTTCTTTGAAGGTGATCATACATGCATAAATTTAAGAAAAAAAAATTCTTGGCCACATTGGAATAACACAAAAATGTTTTACACTTGCTTTACTTTAGTTCAGGTTAAGAACAACTATTTTAAAAATAAAACTCTCCAGATTGTACAGTTTCAATTTTCCACTGCTCATTTTCTATGACAATCTGACCAAGAATTTCCCTAGGGAGGAAGAGAGATGTTCTGAAACTTCATTCTCAGAAAAATAAATATCTTTGATAACATGTCCAGTTTTTCTGAAAATATTAATGAAAAGGTAATGATATCATAAACTGAAAGTCGGTCTCAGAAACGAGCAAGTCAAGCTCATCAAAAGGCCAGAAAGGACTATCTGGAAAGAATGATAAGCATCTTGGAATCTCACTACTTCTCGCACACACTGAGCTCCAATCTGCAGCCGTTTCCCTCTGAGCCAATGCATTTGATGGGTGTGATAACAGATGGATCATTGTATCTGCCAACTTCCTGTAACGCACTGTATGGGGACTGATAATTTAGTGACTACAGAAGTCCTACAACAGACAATGCAAGCAATCCTGGCATCCCGTAAGTAGCTGTATGCAGTCCTTTGACAGTCTGTAGGTGTTGAATATATGTGGATTATCGTACAATGTAAGCTTTCTGCAAGTATCTATGCCACTTTGAAGAAAGAAAGAAATTAAAAACTGGGCAAGATAAGAACTAAATAGAAAAACAGGAAAGAACAAATATATCTTATATCTAAAGTGGCATTTTTCAATTAAAAACACATGAAAAATATATATTGCTCAAAGGTCTTATAAGCGTTTCATGACCAGGTTAACTATAAATATACATAGAAAAAGTATCCATTGTGGGCTTGGTTTTCAGCTTCCACAACCTGGGCGATACTGACATTTTGGGTGAAACAATTCTTTGTTGCAGTGGGCTGGCTTGTGCATTATAGGATATTTAGCAGCAGCCCTGGCCTCTACCCATTAGATGCCAGTAGCACCCTACCCTTAGTGGTGACAACCAAAAAATGTACCCAAACGCTGCCAAATGTCCCCTGGGGGACAAAATCCCCACCCCGACTCCCCACCACATCCCTAGTTGAGAAACACTGGAGAAGACAGTCCAAAATTGCACTCTTCCAATTCTAATGTTTATTTTGGAGGGGAGGGAGAGAGTATAAGGAAAAGAGTGTTTATTTATGGAAATTATACAGAAAATAATCAGACATAATCTATATCATGTGGACCAGCTTAGCACATATTACTAAAAAGAGGAAAAGCCATCTAAAGATTCAGTGGGTAAACTGTTCACCAGGTTGCAGAGGGAAGGTGGAAAGGCAACTTTCACTAACCAACATAAAAAGTGTACTTAATTCTCTCTGCAAAATAGAAAAAAATTCATAGCTCTGCTACAATACTGTGTACAAATGATACTGATGATACTTCCTTCACAAATCCTCATCAAATAAACTCCACATTATGCTGGGCACTGATTTACAGAACTGTCAAGTTTAACAGATGCTTAGAGATTAAACTCTCTAGGTTTTAGGTTCTGGTTAAAAATTTTTTTTCATATTTTTGCATATACACATAAGTGCATGTGCATGTATACACTCAAAATCCCAAAGCAATCACATTTTAGAAATATCAGTACCAAATTAAGTTTGGTCATGTTCTTTTACTTACACGTCTCTGGAACCTGCCAAATTTACTCAAGGTACTGGGGAGAGGATTAGTTTATCATTTTTGCAGCAACTATAATGTAATGTTATTCTCAAAGTCTAAAGCACAAAATCTCTTTCAAAATATTATTTTAGGCTACTACACAGTATTAGCACTTGGAGTAAAAGTCCTATAATCAAATTAAGTATGCTATTTGTACGTGGAAATACAGTTCTCTTTCTTCTCATTTCTTTCTGTCTGCTCTTTTTGCAATTTCACTATTTGCCAATCCTGAGCTACAAGGTGGGTGAAAAGAGGGACGGGGGGAAACACAGACTAACTGGCGGAAACGAACTCAACATTACTTGCTGCACAGTTGTAATTCTTTGATTAGGAAAAATTAAAACTAGAAATTCTTGAAAACTATGAAAAAATTTGATTTACTAATGACAATATAGGCATAAAGAGAAGAAACTTTGGTAATGTAACAGAAGGAACATGAGTGAAGGGGCAAAATTTCCCCAAACTAGTAGAAGCCATTAGCACTATTGAACAAAACCAGAACAAATTTCTGGCAGGCCCCAGAGTTTTCCTTCTTCTTCCTACACTTCTCTTTTTTTTTTTTTTTTTTTAAAGATTTTATTTATTTATTTTTCCCCCCAAAGCCCCAGTAGATAGTTGTGTGTCATAGCTGCACATCCTTCTAGTTGCTGTATGTGGGACGCGGCCTCAGCATGGCCGGAGAAGCAGCGCGTCGGTGCGAGCCCGGGATCCGAACCCGGGTCGCCAGCAGTGGAGCGCGCTCACTTAACCACTAAGCCACAGGGCCGGCCCTCTTCTCTCTCTTCTTTACTAGATGAGCAGCCTTTATTTTCAAATTCCCAAGGTGCACCCATAAAACATAGCACTTTACCTTGCGACACTCCTCCTGTCTCTCAACACTGCCTGGAAGTCTAATACTGAGCTTCCCTCTCCTCACACCTCTAGGACTCCTGATGCAAATGCTCAATCTAAGCAAGAGTAGAAACAGGAACTCCTACCAATCTGGAAACTGCCTATGCATGGAGAAGAACTAGATCCAGCGTGACCGCAGACCAAGCTGGTACTGCAACTCATGCTCTGCTCAAAAACTGGCCTTACAGGCTCTGGGACCACGGTGACGAATCTGAGGTCTCCAAATACAGACAGATAGGCCCTCAAGGCCATAGCTCACCCAATTTGATTGAGTCTATTTTCCAAAGACAGTTGCCACAACATATCCCATCCTACAGGTTCTTTCTACATTATGACATTGTCACTCTTCCTATCAAGTGGTAGAGTGTATATCCCCTCCTCTGAAGCTAGGTAGCTCTTTGTGATTGCCTCAACAAACAAAATTTGGCCAAAGTGACATTTGCCAGACACCAGATTCAAAGCTTCAGAAACTGGCAGTCTCCGCGCCCTGCCTCTTGGAACACTCATTTTTGGAATCCAACCACCATGCTGTGAGGAAACCCAGTCCACATGGAGAGGCCACATGTGGTTGTTCTGGCCGACTGTCTCAGCTGAGGGCCCAGCCCACAGCCAGCATCAACCACCAGCTGTGTGAGTAAAGACACCTCCAGAGGATATCAGGCCCTAGCCATGGAGTCACTCCCAGTCTTGGAGCCTTTCCAGAGGAGCCCTCAGACATTCTGGAGTACAGACTAGTAGTTCCTGCTGTGTCTGAAGTTCTGACCCACAGAGCCCATGGGCATAATAAAACAGTTGTTTTTTTTGCCACTAAGTAACTCATCCAGTGCAACCACTGTCCCAGGCAGAGTAGATTGAAAAACAAAACGATTATAGTACTTCACACTAGTTTTGCTATAACATAATCTGGATGATTTATCATCGGGTGACAAATTATTAAGGAAGAAGTGGTACACTGACAGTGGAAAGACTGAATTTTAAAGGTACATGATGGGCCGGCCCCATGGCTTAGCGGTTAAGTGCGCGCGCTCCGCTGCTGGCGGCCCGGGGTTCGGATCCCGGGTGTGCACCGACGCACCACTTCTCCAGCCATGCTGAGGCCGCGTGCCACATACAGCAACTAGAAGGATGTGCAGCTATGACATACAGCTATCTACTGGGGCTTTGGAGGGAAAAATAAATAAATAAATAAAATTAAAAATAAATAAATAAATAAAGGTACATGATTTCATTACTAAGCACAATATAAACAAAGATATAGAGATTCAGTGACATGAAATAGTAAATTTATAATTTACAATATTACATATTAATATAGGAAATTTTTATGAGAAATAATATAACAGAGAGGATACTAGGATGGTCTCAGCTCTAACACAAACTGGCTATGCCGCTTTTAATTCACATATTTATCCATTCCACAAGTATTTGTAAGTGCCTCTGATGTGCTAGGCACTACTCTAAGGGTTGAAAATTCAGCAGGGAACAAAACAAACAGGTCTCTATTTTCACAAAACTTTCATTTTAGCTGAGAGAGGCACATAAAAAACAGTAACAATTTTATTCATATAAAATTATTCCAATCCATGTTAAATGCTATGAAGATAATAAAACCACTGCTATGAAGGTCAGTGGAGGTAGGAACAGGATGCTACTTTATATAAGATGATATGGCAATTTTAAAACATGACCCTAAATTTTTTGACCCTTCTCCTCTTGTGAGATAGGGTCCCTATCTCTCCCCTTGAAGTTAGAGGGATGTGTGACTCCTTCAATCAATGAGGAGGGTAAAGTGGAGTCACACAGTCTCTAAGGCTAGGTTATACAAGGTCACGCAGCTTCTACCTCGTTCACTGGGACACTTGCTCTGCAAGTCCTGATGTATTAAATCTGACTACACTGAAACCACTGTGCTGAAAGGAAGCCCAAGGAACATGGACAGGCTACTTGCAGTGACACCAGTCAGCAATTCCAACTGAGCCCAGCCCTCAGGCCATCCCAGCCCTAGAGTCAGACAGATGAGTAAAAAAGCCTCCAGATGATTCTAGCACCCAGCCATTCAACTGTCCTAGCTCGCCCAATTGAGGCCTCAGATATGGTATAGAAACAAACCATATCTACTATGCCCTGTCTAAATTCTTGGCCTAAAGAACCTGTGAGCACAATAAAATGGTTGTCATTTACACCACCAAGTTTAAGGTACTTGGTTACACAGCAACAGATAACTGAAGCAAGTGATAAGGGGAAGACCACTACAAGGGGTAGCATTTGTTCTGAGACTTAATGCTATCAGCCAGGTTCATGAGCATGTGAGGAAAAAGCTGTCCAAAAGGGGGGAAGAGCAAGTACAAGTCCTTAAAGCAGGAAGGAACTTGAAGGTATGAGATAAGTCAATCAGATGGCAAAGGCTAGGTGACGCAGTTTTTTTGTTTTTTTTTTTCTGTGTGAGGAAGATCAGCCCTGAGTTAACATCCATGTCAATCCTCCTCTTTTTGCTGAGGAAGACCAGCCCTGAGCTAACATCTATTGCCAATCCTCCTCCTTATTTTTCCCCTTTTTCTCCCCAAAGCCCCAGTAGATAGTTGTATGTCATAGTTGCACATCCTTCTAGTTGCTGTATGTGGGACGTGGCCTCAGCATGGCCAGAGAAGCAGTGCGTCGGTGCATGCCCGGGATCCGAACTCGGGCCACCAGTAGCGGAGCACGCACACTTAACCACTAAGCCACAGGGCCGGCCCCTGACGCAGAGTTTTGTACGCCCTGATGCATTCTTTAGACATTATTTTCAATGTACAAGGAAGCCACAGTAATGCTTCAAGTACGACAGCTTTTCAAAGACCTCTTTGGCTGCTGTGTGTTTCTTGATTTTAAATGAGGAAACTGAACTAAATGCTAATGTTCCTCTAGATCTACCATGCAAGGACTCAGAGTTTCTCAAATTGGGTCTCCAGAAAATTCTTAAATTCTCCACAACACATTTATTTTGTATTTTCAAAAAACTAACTAATCTTTTAAAATTAATGCTTATTTGGGTTCATCAGAATGACTTCCTCATAACCAAATGCCACCACATAATTTTAGTGTGCATGCATTTACATATTGTTCCCCCATCAAGGGCTAATGAGAAAAGAACACAGACTTAGTATATACATGATACGTTCACATCAAATGAGGGCCAGAGGAAGCTACAGTAAGCTGTGCAAAGGAAAGTTTTTCAGCAGTTCAAACCGGAGGAAATGGTGGCAGAAATGAGTCATCACATCATCCACAGAAGAACAGGCAAGCCAAAATTAAACAGATCTGTCTCAAAGCAAACAGTACCAAATTCTTGCTATGAGCAGAAAGTTACATTCAAGTAAACATTACATAGCAGAAAATACTATGTTATTAGTCTGTATTTTTACTAGTTACATAGTTTTGATAGTTATATTTGATAGTTATATTTGACCTATAAAATTGTTTCAGCTTTATAATTTTATAATGCTATAAGCATAAGGTATTTATTCCAAATTAGTGGTGTCCAAGTCTCTAAAATCATAATAAAATGTTTTCATTAACAACAGTGAATATAAATCGGTGACTTTCACAACATCACACAGTATAACGCATTATATGCAAATTTTCATCAACATTTTATTTTCCTGAGTAAACTTAAGATCCCAGCTGACCTATGTCAATTATTTTAAGTTAGCATAAACAGAAGATAACTGAGGTGAATCAACAGCAAAAATTAAATAACCAAAAGTAAGTTATTTTGAAATCATTCTGTGTTTTAAGGAATAGTCTTCTCCTTCTAACGTTGTCTTTACCTGGTCTAATTCAAGTACCATCTTTCTATATGAACATCCCAAACCATTTCAGCCCAAATTCCTTTGAGTACATCTGAACTCCCAGATATTGTCTACACCACTCCTGGGCATACTGCCTGACACTGTTAGTTATTTTGTGCATTCTTGTCACTAAGATGGCTGATAACGAGATGACAATGGTGGTAGTGGTGGTGGTATGATAATGAAGACAACAATGGCAGCAGCTATCATTTACTAAGTGATAATTTATGTTCCAAGCACACAATTCACTCTCCATAATAATCTCCATTTTATAGGTAAGGAAATTGAGATAACAGGAATTACGCAATTTTCTCAAGGCCACAAAGCTAACTAAAGAGCCAGAATTCAAAACCTTTGGTCTGTTTTGTAACACTAGTGTGATTCAAGGCATGGGCCTTTGAAAACTCACATCAGAATCACAGGGGGTGGGAAAGTTAGAGAAGAATTCTCAGGTACCCCCAAATTACATTAAAATCTGAGGGAGATGGGCTTAGGAATCTACTAACAAGCTTCCCAAGTACATCCTAATATACACTGAAGATTAAGAAACACACTGCACCTAATGCTGTTCTGCCTCATCTAGATTATATTTTTTAAGAATATGGACAATCTTACATAGCTCTTGTCTATATTACTGTACCTTGCAAAATAGTAAGAGCTTAGAAAACACTGGCTGCCACACTTTTATACTGACACATAAAAATAAGCCATTATTTAAATTTTATAGTTGTTAAAATCTAAAATCCACAAAATAAATTTTATAAAAACATAGTCCCCATTCTATAGATATTTACAGTCTAGATTTAGAAAACAATGATACTTTCCATGGTTTTCAAGGATTTTTTTTTTTTTTTTTTTTTTTACATACGGGCGTTTATTGATGTTACACACAGAGACTGGAGTAAAGGATAGAGAATAGGATGGTAATAACATGGGAGGCTGGCAGGGGAAAGACTGTAAAGAAAGTGAAAGAACCAAAGACCTCTTGGGTGGTCCTGGAATTCCCTCTCAATGTTCTATTCTGCAAGAGAAGCAGAGGCCAAGCTGGAAGGTTCCCAAAGCTATAGCAACTTTTTCCCGGTTCCATCCAGCTCTCGAATTTTAATGATTCAGTGAGGGGGTGGTGAGTTAAGTAGCTATCCTCCCATACCAGACATTTGTCTGTGACCATGAGGATAAACCTGGGGAAGCCCAATTTAACGTAAACCTGGGGAAGCCCAATTTAACGTATGTCTGATCTTGGTCAAGTCATACTTCCTCAAAAAAAAATCTGCCATATTGTGACTTAGAAAATTCCAAGCAAAGGTTACTAGCGGGCAGAGAAAGGTGTGAAACTTTTATTCTGTAGCATTTTTGTGTTCTGTTTTGTTTAAGCAATGATTCTAAGGCACTACAGTTCAAGGCGTTTTAAGATAACTAAAATCTCTGCCTTAGGATGTTTTCTTTAGTGTCTAAGAAAAAAGGAAAGAACCACTGTTTTCAAATCAAAACACCTTTAAATGCCTATTTTCCTAGTTACTGCTGAAATTCAGAGCAATTAACCTATCTGGTTAATGGAGGACACCACAAAACCATAATACAGTTGAGGAATATTTCTAGATTCTCTGAATCCACAATGATTACTACCTTAGTGGCAACAAAGGGGTCAAGAAAAGATTGGGTTGTAGAAAATTTCTGTAGAAAAACAGAAATGCAATGATATGCCAAGTCTTCATACTGCTAACCAAAGGCCCTTTGAACCAAGAACATCATAGAGCATATTTCTCAAATTTTAACCATGCCAACATTTCAAAATTTGAAAAAAGGGAACTTTATATAGTGTCCTATATCTTACTGACTGCATAAACTGAAAGACAAACCATAAGGTGATTCAGTGATGACTGATGAAAACTTGATAGGTTTTCCAAATTACACTCAGCAGGAAACAATGCATCTTAATGCAGATTTTCCTTTTTTCAAAGAAGAATACTACAATCTCTAGAGAAAATATTGCTTTTTGGCGGCCAGTATTATAATCCCACCAAGGGATCTCAGTTCATAAGTGAAATAGTCTGTCATCTAAAGTCACAGCTAAAATGTTTTGTTATACTTAACCTTTTTTTAAGAAAAAAGATAAATGACTCTCCTATAATTACTATAAAACGCTATTTTTTTAAACATCATCCCAATCTGATTTTAAACTCCTTAAGGGTAGAGAACATGTCTTTTATCTCTTATTTCATACAGTACCTAGCACAAGGTAATATGCTGCTGAGTATTTACCAGATGAATAGATGGACAGGAACTGTTCCAGTTTCCAAGGCAGATAGGACCTTTAAAACAATTTTAAGTATACTTTCTTTTTATTACTCCTCTAGAAACAAAATTATCCTGAAAAGAAAAATTTGCATTATGTGAGCAAAAAGCATACTCCCTTCCCTTTTCCAGCATGCTCTATCCTCATTATCCTGCTTTATTTTCCTCCAGAGCATTTACCACCATCTGACATACTATATATTTATGTGTGTTCACTGTCTGTCTCCTCGCCCACACCCCACTAGAATGTAAGCTTAATGAAGGCAAAGATTTGCTTGCTTTGGTTTAAGGCTGTATCTCCGCTGCCTAATTAGCATTATTCCCATGCAGCAGGAAAAGTGGCTAAAATGAAACAGTCAATACAATTTAATCTAACTACTTTTAAAAGTTTATCTGCCTTATACAATTCTAAGTTCCTTGGCTACAGAGTCTGTATCTATTGTCCTGTTTGTTTCCTTCAACTGCGAATTATTTCATTATTTGTTTACTTTTTTTTTTAAACCTGTCCCCTGCCCATTAGAACATAATAATCACCAAGGCAGAGAGACAACAGGGCTGAGCACAACAAATAAATATTTGTGGAAATGAATTCAATACAGAGATCAAGATGCCAATAAAATTAATCTTCAATCTACAACCTTATTTCTAGACAATTCAATTATCGTATTAAGTATCCATACCAGGAATCTAATATGAAGGCAATTAAATAAGCCTCAATTAATCTGCTAACATTCTGTTTCAAACCAATATTAAAGCTATGCATAACCAGTTATTGTAATTATATAAAAGGAGGGCTATAAACAATAGATGGCAGCAGCAGTACACTGTATTATAATCCTGAAATTGATTTTTTTTATCCTCATATATAGAAATCTGATTCATAAATGGGGCTACACAAATAGCCTCACATATAAAATGTGCAAAAGGAACTGAAAATACAATAACAAATTATAAAAATAACATTATCTCTTTTTATCCAGATTTTTTGAATTATTTCTATAATAAAATAATTGAGCAATATCAAAAAGCACTGGCAATTTCCTATAAATGTATTCAAATTTTTGCTTTATCCTTGGATCTCTCACATTCCACACCCAAGCTGCCAGCTCCTACCTTCAAAACTATATTTACGACACGACCACTTCTCACTATGCTCACCACACCCACCATGGTCCAAGCCACCACCAGCGTTCACCGGCATCATGACAGCAGCTTCCCTGCTTCCGTGCTTGTCCTCTCCATCCCACCCCCAACCCAGTCTACTCTCCACACAATAGCTAGAGGAATCTTTTAAAAAAGGTAAAATAGGTCACCTCATTTCTCTGCTCAGAACCCTTCAATGGCTTGCCAACTCCGAGAAAGGTTCTACTCTGTCTCAACACCTCTGTGAACTGCTCCCCCCGCACACTCTACTCCAGCTTCACCCCCACTACACGTCCCCATGCTCACTCCACTCCAGCCATACTGCCCTCCATCAGGTCAACAAGCACTCTGCACCTCAAGGGCCTGTGCATTTGCTGTTCTCTCTTCCTGATATGCTCTTCTGACAGACAGCCATCCACACAGTTTTTTCCCATATCTCCTTCAGGTCTCTGCTCAAAGGCCATCTTAATCAGTGAGACTTTCTATGATCACTCTATTTAAAATAGCAACTGTACTCCTTCACTGCTTCATTTTTCTCCATAACACTAACCAGCACGTGACACACTTTATATTTTATGAGTTTACTTCTTTACTATTTCCCCTTCTAGAATTTAAAATCCACAACAACCAAGATTTTAGTATGTTTTTGTCACTGTTTTATTCCCAGTGCCTTAAACAGTGCCTGGTAAGTAGTGGCAGTCAAATATTTGTCAATAAATGACTTCTATTATCAAATAAGCATAGCGCAATAGTTTTATAGCTATTTCTTACTCAAAAGACTATACTAAAAGTTCAAGACTACTATTGACTTATTTACTACTTTTTAAGTTCAACTATGCACAATTCGTGTGTACATATAAAAATAAAGTGACACTTTCATAATATCTTAAAGCTTTGTGAATTTAACTCAAACATGTCACAGTGGCCATCATGA
The DNA here is from genome assembly GCF_020826845.1 of Diceros bicornis minor. Lineage (NCBI taxonomy): Eukaryota > Metazoa > Chordata > Mammalia > Perissodactyla > Rhinocerotidae > Diceros > Diceros bicornis. The sequence continues at coordinate 13,591,132 of NC_080774.1, forward strand.
TATGTTAGAATTATATTTTTTAAAAATAAGAACTATTTTTAAGTGTCTTTAAGTATTAGAATTGCAAACAGCCAAGCTCTCCCTTGTACTCAAATCAAACAGGTGAATTCAAAATTGCCTGCTATATTTTATCTTATCTACCGACAAGCTTTGTGGGTTCAGGCTCTGCTGGCTTGAGAGAGAGAAAGAATTACAGGTTTGCTCTCTGCCAAATGACTCTATAATCGGTGTTGATTGCTTAATTCTGAACGACATCAGTGGCCAACCACTGATTATGAAATGCAAAGATTTAGTCTATTTTCTTAATTGTTTACATACTATAGAATAAATATTTGGGCAAGAGATGGAAGTACTAAAGTACCTCAAGAAACTTTCAAAACGTAGTACACCTCTAAAATTCTCACACGTCCTTTTGGCAGGATGATCCAGATTATAGCTGGCCTTCTAAAAAGTGCCTTAGCATCTAAACTAAATACATATGTGAAAAAGCCATCACTGTCACTTCTTAACTGTAATATGTGGCAAGAGTATTTTTTCACATAGCATACTTGTACATATTCCAAAGGAAAAGTTACATATTTGCTTGGAAAATGTTCTTGTTTTTGTTTTGCTTTGCATTATTTTCTTGTTGTTTGGGGAGGTGGGGGCATGAAGAGAAATTTTAGAATTTACAATGCTGAATATTTTTCATCTTCCCTTGGTGTCAAACTAAATGAGGCCACATGCTACTCTGCCACATCAATGTACACCGAAAATTATCATGCCATATTTTATGCACACAACAAATGAAATACAACACACAATTATTTCTTGGTAACAAATTAACTAAAAAGAAACAATGATCACCAGAACCATGGAAATTAAGGCAAACCCCTGCTTCTTGAAATTGGCTTAGAAATCTCAATTACAAATGGGTTGTGTTCCAAAATTTCATTTGTAAATCACTGGCTTGGAATTCAAAACTTTGTTCTCCTACAGGAACAATGTTAAATACATTAGTTAGTTTCCCAGCTTGTCCTAACAACTGATATGACCTTCATTCACACTTCCTATTGGAGTTGACTCGCCTCCCTTATTCTTCTCTGGGACCCCCTTCTTCTAAACTGTTTCAACTAAATTGTGCACTAATTGACTTTTGTGGTCTAAGCTAGATATATAAATCATGCTTGCCATATATTGCTAGGAAAACAAGCAAGCAATCTGCAGGGCAATGCAAGAAAAGAAGAGGAACCGAGAATACTTTCTGTTCTTCATGTCTCTGGAGAGAGCTGGACCCTGATCAGTTGTTCATCTTCATAAATGGGATATATTAAAGTTACAAATCCTAAACCATGTAAAATGAATATACAAAATCCATTTCCAAGCAGGAAAAAAAAAATGACAGCAATTTGTATCTTTATAAAAACAGGTTATGGATTGGCTAAAAGAGACCACACACATACACCTCCTTCAAATTCCCAATTATTTAGCCAATGCTACAGAACTTAACAAAAGCCAGGTGGCTACACAGAGCCACAGAAGAGGCACATATGCAGCTTATCTCTGCGTGGCTTTTCCCTTGCCCCTGGGTTCCACATGCCGCACACAAGGAAGGGTCCCGACAGAGCTGAGAAATTCTTGCTGTTCCACTGTCCCAAAGGTTTAACTCGCCACTTCCAAGTACTCACACCATGATTCCATTTAAAGGAATGTCTGGCAATAAACTTTACTGATTCTTATATCAAACTCAGCATCAGTAAGGCCACATCCTCACCGAGGGTGAGAAAGAAAAGTTGGCGCCGAAGTATTCCTGAAAATTCCCCTATCTCCTGCCCTCCACTGTCCGAAAGAGCTCGGCTCCCAACAGTCCAACCCTAAGAGTGATTTCAGATTCCTTTTCTGAAATTCTGGGTGACTCTGACACTGAGTTTGGTCTGAGGATCTTTGTCCCAAAGCTATTTTCGCACAACGAAATTCTTTTAATGAGAAAGCCTTCCCCAAAACATGGAATTTTTGCTCAAAGCATTCTCAATATAAATTCTCCACGCTGATGGTTAACCAACTTGGCTAATATAACTAACAGCTCACCTACTGTACTATTCACTAGGAATTCATGGCTACTATGAATGTTTGTTCTCTAAAGCTCCAACTACTTCATGGAGAGACTTTTAAAGATTAACTGAGATAATAACTAAGGTACCTAAAAAACAGTGTCTCTGGCAGAGAGTAAATGTTTCATGAAAGACTGTGGTAGTCTGTGCACGTAAGTAGTCTGACTGCTGTACGTTAACATATCTAACGGATTTAATTATTTGCTATCTAACAGTCAATGTCTATGCTACACTGCTTCAAGTTGCACTTCATGGCATTGCTACAACATTCCTACTCTGTGGTTGCTCCATTTAATTCGTCCCATACCACTTAATGAAGGTAATTACACGTGTCTTCATATCTAACAAAACAGCATAACAAAACAGCATTGTAGGGCACATGACTGCTGTCAACATACTACAACTTCATACTATGATCCTATTATCTTCAAATTGCCATTTAAATAAAATTGGCTTATCAACATCATCTCCTTCAGATCAACAAATTAGTATCTGTCTGATACCAAATAGGGTAGCCAAACTTTTAGAAGACAAACTGCTCTTTGGAGGAGATGAGGGGAAGTTTAGTTCTTCTATATCTACTGGTATATCGTTTGACAAGGCAATGCTAATGTCAACCAAATCAATCATAGGTCTAAATGACAGATGGGAATCTTTAAGAAGGAAACCTGACACTTAACCTTTATGCACATCACTATGTATCCTTTAGGAAAGAGACACCATAGTGTACAGACAAAGATTTCCTTATCACAAGCTGAAAAACAACTTAGGATAGATTTTTCTGGAGCTGAGTCCCAGGGCAGTTGGATGTTTGGCCTAGCTCATCTTTAAAGGTCCCTTCAGTCCTGAGATTCTGTGTTCTCTCCTGCTGCTATACGGTTTTCAAAGTAAATGGCATATAGCAGTTCCTAAGTAACTGCTTCAAGTACTTGATCAATTCGTCTAAGCCTATTGAGTGAAACATTTTAAAATTCCCCACACAACAGTAACATGTTTTAACAGCATGTTTCAGGTTCTCTACAATAGCTAACCAAATCAACAAATAAGAAAAATAATTCTTTCTCATTTTTGACAAGAAAGGTTTAACAATTTGCTAGCAAGAAAATTACTTTAAATTTTGATAAAATTCTCTAAATAGCCCCAACTCCAGAAGAGTTGCATAGTCTAAATATAGACAACAAGTATCAAATATTTGTCTATTACAACACAGACAACTATCTGGGAAATATTTATGGAATGGCAAGAAGGTATTACAGGAAATATAAGAATAATAATTATACTCCTGGGCCTATGACCTCAGAGATGTTAAGACATAGATCTATTTAACCGATAGTCAACAATATTTACTATGCAAACTCTGTGCTAATTTAGAAAGCTTGTACTGTAGAAAAAGAGTGGCTAATGTAGTGTACTATAGTCAGGTCTTGACAAAAATGAAGGGAGTCAACCAAAATCTTATCAAAAACAGCTTTTCTGCTTTTCCTATTACAAATGTAAAGAACAGCCATGTTTCTGAAGGCCTGATATCATTTATCACATCAAATACTAAAAAACAGCACCTGACTTTGCTATACTTGTCTAATTTGGCAACATTATACTGGATCTATACATCTAGTGTTTTCATGACATGGGAATAATGCTGACTTTGAAACTTAGAGAAATATCAGATAGTTATAGCCCATCAGATTCTTCACATCACGAGTAATTTTTATCAGTAGCAATAAAATATAAAATAGAATTGTTTTACTGTTATTGCTATCCTTGCTGAATACAACCACTGTAAAAGGTCTAGTGAAATATGTCCCTACCTATAAACATTCTTAAGGCAACAGAACACTCTTGGCTTAAAGGCAACCTGAAGAAGACAATCGTGCACTGACAACTCTGCTTCAGAAATACTGATAGCAAGATATTATTAATACCCTAATTATGGTAATAAAATTTCTCCCTCACCACATATGAGGATCACCCTTGTCACTGTGACACTGAAATGATACCAACAAAATCAAAATCAGAGAATGCCAGGGGTGAGGGGAGTGGGCTGAGGTAAAATAAGCACAGAAAGGTATAAAGATTGAGTCTTCCCCTGCAAATGGGGAGAAGAGGTTGTAGAACAGCCTTACAGGATGAAAAAGGATAAGGAAATTGTCTTCCTCATGTCTTTTTAGGCTAATAGATAAAGACTCAGGTGACAGACGCAAAATCCAAGCCTTAATAGAAGAATAAAATTCTAAATATAATTACTAAAGATTTCTTTCTAGGCTTTAAAATAACCCATCATTAATATACCAAATTATAATTTTGTTACGTTACAGGTGAAATGATAGGCACTTACACTTTCTACAATATTATTCTTATAATGTTCAATTGTTTTTATACAGTGAGCATGTGTTAATTTTGTAGTCATAAAAAATAAATTTAACTAACACTGATTTCTTAACGTAAGAAACTACCCTATTAATATTATTGGTGTTAGATAACATGAAGTTATTAAATAAACCACTAAAAGGTGAATTATTTCAAGCTGCTAGGAATGATTTAGTGGTAAAGTCATTTGTTTCCATTTATTTATATATACACATACATACATACACACACACATTCATTTATTAATAACATGAAAGTTCAGGAGAGAAAGAAAAAGGTATTAAAGAAATTCAAGTATTTCCTGAATTTCTCAGTATGACAGTAACTCTCAACTCTCCCCTCTACAATTATATTTTGTTCTTAAAAAAGAATAAATACTAAATATGCAATTATGCAGTATCTTACATTAAAATTATTTACATAACTGTCACTGGTGAAACTTTATAAACGCGGATTATATTTCTCTCCTACAAAATGTGGAGAGCTACTACAGGTGGCCCAAAAAGAGAAAAAGAGGGAATAAAATCTGAAAAACTTTTATGTCAGTAGCAAAGAAGCGCTTTATATAGTAACCACCTAAAGATAAAATCAGCAAAGAAGTGATGTGTCAGGTTGATAATCTATATGGAAAATTGGTTTGCTTGTTTACATCTGCCCATTAACCCACTCTGCATTTCTAGCTAAAACCACCCTGCATTAAAAAATATATATAAAAGTAGCTTATTTTGATTTTGTTTGATTTGTTTTGAGGAAGTGCTGGAATTTAGGGTGCTCTCTGGAGAAAGCGGGGGACCTAGATACGGCATCCACGTATCCAATCAACATCCACACTGTCAAATCTCGCACTCGTCTTCAGTTTCCCATCTAAATTTGTTCTTCATTACTGCCTTTGATCCATTCTTCCCACCACTTGCCAAGTTATCTTGCTCTGACAGTTCTGACCATGTTACTCCCTTGTTTAAAAATTTTCACTGCCTGGGGCCAGCCCGGTGGCGCAAGCGGTTAGGTGCGCGCGCTCCGCTGCGGCGGCCCGGGGTTCGCTGGTTCGGATCCCGGGCGCGCACCGACGCACTGCTTGGTAAGCCATGCTGTGGCGGCGTCCCATATAAAGTGGAGGAAGATGGGCACCGATGTTAGCCCAGGGCCGTCTTCCTCAGCGAAGAAAAAGAGGAGGATTGGTGGATGTTAGCTCAGGGCTGATCTCCTCACAAAAAAAAAAAAAAAAAAAAAAAAAATTTTCACTGCCTAAAAATAAAGTCCAGTGATCTTAGAATTGTACTTTTTTTGCCCCATCTATTTGTTCAGTTTTCTCTGTCAACTTCCTTCTGTCTGTATGTTCCTACCCACAAAGAATTCGCCATGGCAGATACTTTGAACATATCCTGTATTCATACCTTTGTTCATACACTGTACCATGTACCTGGAATAAGCTACCCTGCTCCCATCTCTGCCCACTACTATGCCATGTTTTCCACAAAACTTCCCTCATATCCCTCCAAGCAGAATTAATTTCTCTCTTTCCTGACTTCTCAAGGCATTCTTGATTATATTTATATTACAGAACTTCTCACATCTTGTTATATGATAGTTAGCTATACACAATAAGTCTTACACCCCAATATATTATAGACTTATCAAAACGAGCTGCCTAGAGTTCAGCAATCACATCCTACTGTTAAATATAGCCCCAAGAGTCCTAAAATAGAATTCCACGTTTTAGATAATCAATAAATATGTTTGATTCACCTGTGATTCTATCTGTGCATCATGCTTCCATGTTTTTGCTTTTTAATTCTCATTTGACAACGAGAGCTAGCTTCATAAAGAAGAGCCCAGGCTTATGTCCAAAAAGTAAAATGATTTGTGACTAAACAAGCAGCCAACTTAAAGATCGATACCTGGTATTTGTGATAGAAGTTTCTCACAGTTTATCTAAATGCCAAGTCCTCCAATACTATTTAATCAGATCTTGAAGAACAGGTAATAATTGGAATAAGGAAACAGAGAGATTAAGGAGAGATGGGAGAACAGAGATAACCCAAGCAGAGGAAACAACATGAATAAAGGTCTAGAGAAAATAGGCATTGGGAATGGTCTGGTTAGAGATGAGTGAGAAGGAAATGTTAGGCTCCTTTCATATAACCCCATAGAGCCTGGAACTAGCTGGCAATAAAAAATATTTGGTAAGTGAATGATAAAATAACATTCAAAGAAGAAAGGGGTGGGGGGAGGAGAGAGGTGGGGAAAAAGGGTAGAGAAAGGCAGAAGGGGGGGAGAGAGAGAGGTATGATATTTCTTTCATTCAGCCTCTGATAATTGTTAAAATTTACTGACTATAACAGTGACACAAATGGATGTACTCATTTCTCTTGAATTGGATCATATACAAAAATAAAAAACCCTAAGTATATACATTTAATAAATGCACACATGGAGAGATTCAGCTGTCAAAAGAATGGTTCTAACTGCAAAAATCTTTGTAAAGACTTAGTTGGAATCAGAGTTGACGTTGAGATCGCTGCTATACCGGTATGGCCCTAAGCGAAACCTCTTGTTCTGGCTGACTGTGCAGGCTGTGTCCCTGGACATTAACTTACACAACATGCAACAAGCCACCACGTGTCTAGTCCTCTTGTGTCTGCCTAAGGCCAGATCCTACCTTCACTTAACAGTAGAGCCAGCTTATCAATATACTCAAATTATTACAACAAAGTCTTGGAAAGAAATCCAAGAAGGCAAAAATAAAGTCATTTCTACTCTTCTAATTATTAACATCTAGATATTGTCATCATTTTGTAAACCAAACTCCTATAATGAGTGAGGGGAGAAAGCCTTAATTCACCAAGCTGGCATTCCAAATCTCCCACGACCAGGCCCAAGCATCCATCCTGGTCTCATCTCCCACTATTCCTTTAATGCACCTCTATTCTCCAACTGAATTTCACTGACTGCTCCCCATACAAGCTCCACTGACACTCAGAATCATCTATTATTTCTCTGACCTCCCAGAGAACTCAAGCACACTGCTCTCACATTTGGCGTTTCCTAACTTTTATCTGTTTGCAGGACTCTAAACAAAGCCCAGAAGACAGTGAAAACTCACTGTATCGACGGCCACCACAGAACAATGGAAAATGGAAGCTTTGGAATTAGATAGGTCTAGATTTGAAATCCAGATCTGCTGCTTCCTGGTTGTACCATCTTAGGAAGGTCTTTTAATTCTCTCAATCTAAATTTCTTCTTTTGTAAATGCAACCTATAATATATCACTACTAGTTATTCTGAGAATTAGAGCTAGTGCAGGTAAAGCATCTGACACTATACTAGGCCCGTAGTAGGGACCCAATACCCAAGTTATTATTACCATTCAACCTTGTAACCCCCTCCACCCCACTCCCCACAAGTCCATCACATCACCTTATCGTTAAAAAACGGGAAAACTAAATTTATAGAGAATAAACTAGGCCCATAATTTAAATTTTATCAAAATCAGGACTGCTGCAACCAGAATCACTTGGGGGAAAAAACTGTTTAGTTATAACATTGTTATTCAAAAGAAATGTGTATAAGAGGTCTTCATGAAGAAGCCAATTTTCATATATAATTGGTTAAGAGATCAGAGATGTCTTAAGCTACTATAGAAATGTCAGAACTGTTAAATGGTTTAAGTGAAAATGTTTCTTCACATCCTAGCTTTAAATTGCTTCTTCGATGAAGAAGACAATTATTTTAAAAGGTATCATGAAGAGACTCCATTAGCAAGGGATTAGGGCAGACATTTAACAATAAACATATACAATGGAAGTCCTTTGTTACATTGACTTTGGAAAAAAACACAGTGAAAACTATATTATATATGGCCTTTAGGAAAATGTGGGTGTGATGCAACCTATGGAATGGCTGAACCTGAGCATAAGAAACCACATTACAACAGACCTAATTGTAGGAACAAATCTATAGCAAGTTTTGGAAAATCAGAATTAATCATAATGTCAGAAAGTAAAAGGATGCTTTCTGCCTATAGTGACTATGGGAACTACGCAAACCAATGTATGTCTATTGTTAACATTCCCAAGGGTGAAAGTCAATAACTACAAAACATAAGAGAAAAGGAAGCAAAAGGTAACGTAGGTCTTTTAGAAAGACATTTCCTAAATCTAAGGACATTCGAATGCATCTCCTAAATCTAAGGACATTCGAATGCATCAACACTCAACTTCTACTCTCTATCCTTTCTCACCTCTATACTTCTGTTGGCCTTCTTCAGTTTGCCCAAGATGCCTGAATGCCACATTCTGCTTATTTGGACCACTCAAATACCTTTTCTTCCCACTCACCTATAAACTCAATTAGAAGCGGTCCCTCTCCCTTCACAATGTCCTAAACATTGTCACTTACCCTGACTTGTAGTACTTGCACGCTCCATCTGATATGGAAATGTATTTTGTTTCATAGAGGTTCTCTCTCACCTACTGGATTATAAACTCGCTGTGGACAGATGTTCTTATAAAGCCCCAAAAGGGTTGTGAAAAGAATAAATACTCAGTAAATGCCTACTGAATGAAAAGGGAAAAGTAGTTTTTGCAAAGTTTGAAATTATTTTTAGCATAATTATGTTCCAGCATAATTATTGTTTCCATATCTAAACAAACTTTAATAGCAACAATGGCTCATATCCTGCTAACAAGAGAAAGGTAATAAAAAGGTATTATTTTGGGCCGGCCCCGTGGCTTAGCAGTTAAGAGCACACGCTCCACTACTGGCGGCCCGGGGTTCGGATCCCGGGCGCGCACCGACGCACCGCTTCTCCGGCCATGCTGAGGCCGCATCCCACATACAGCAACTAGAAGGATGTGCAACTATGACATACAACTATCTACTGGGGCTTTGGGGGGGGGAAAAAAAGGAGGAGGATTGGCAATAGATGTTAGCTCAGAGCCGGTCTTCCCCAGCAAAAAGAGGAGGATTAGCATGGATGTTAGCTCAGGGCTGATCTCCCTCACAGGAAAAAAAAAAAAAAAAAAGGTATTATTTTGTGTTGGATTTTTTTTCTTTTTTTGCTTTGTTTTGAAATAGGTGATTAATAAGTGTCAAATTTTGTCTGCAGGTCAAGTTTCTTCAACTTCCAGCAAATGTCTACCACTCAAAGAATGCAAGCCACAATTTAGTACCTTTTATACACCACCTCGGGGGCTTCCTACTCGTCCTCTGCTTGCCACTTCCCCTGCACTGGTCCCTCAGAAGGCTGAGGGTTATCGTGGGTAAGAATTTGAAGTCACAAAACCCAGTTTTTTCAAAAACCCGATGGTATGGAAGAAAGAGGGCGGGGAAAAGGGCTGTTTAACATTTGAAAACAAATTTAAGAGAAACAACCAAATGAAATATGTGAACAGTGCAGTTTGATTGTATAAGAAAATGCCCTGATTTGTTAAAGATGCATACTGAAATAAGAAATGTCATAATTTATGGGACTTATTTTAAAACTTTCAAGAAAAAAACTGATGAAGCAAAATGGCAAAACATTATTAACTTCTAAATATAGGTGAAATGTATGTGGGGTGTTCAGTATAATATTTTATCTAGCTTTTCATATATTTCAAATTTTTCATAATATTAAGTTAAAAAGAATGAAAAAAATTTGAGTCTGTGAGACCTGAATTCCAGTCCCAGCTAGGTTATGTATGGTAGGGACATAGATATGTGACTAAACTGCTGTGAGCCTTACTTTTTCATTTGTTAAAAAATGACAATAATACAAAGCACAAAGAGTTGTTCAAAGATTAAATTAGTATGTAACATAATTAGGACAGTGACATCACAGCGTAATTACACAACATATGTCAGCTATTATTATTACTACTATTCCTGCTGGAAGGTGGAATAACCTGGTTAAAGAGTCTTATTTTTCTCACTGTACACAGAACTTACTGCTGTGGGGCGAGAGGGGGTCCCTAGAAAGATCGATCACCTTTCTCCAGTTCAGTATTTGCCAAGAGACTGCGGTGGCAGCTAAAAGCCACAGAATGGAACAAAGGAAGAAGGAAGCCAGAGTGCCACCTCCATCAGCATCACCATCAGAGAAGGCCTAGAGAGTACTCTGTGACTGACAGCACCACAAATCCCCACCACCAGCACCACCACTTCCACCACAAATAAGTCACAGAGAAAAGGACCAGAAACAATTAATTTCTCTAATAGCAATAATCTGATACGTCATTAACAACAAAACTCTGTTGTTACCCATACAATAAAGAATTAAAAGTAAGAGTTGAGTACACTTAAAGGCCAAAAGCAAGTTAAATTCACTCTCTTAGAAGAAATGATCGTCAATATTTCAGCGGCACCTCCACACAGGAAGCAAATGAATTTCTCTCTTCTTGAAAGAAACAGACCAGACACATGTGCTTCTATTTTAACTCTTTCCCCCTCCTGTAGGAAATTTTGTAACCAAACAGAAAAAAGCGTCTAACTTAAATATGCAAAAAGTATATTTAGCTTAATTCTTCCTTTTGTGCTTAAAATACATTTGCCCATAAGCACACTGAAGGCTTACTTACACCATAGCCTCACAGGTTCCTCCCTTCCCCAAGTTGACAACCTTCAGATGAAAAGAAACAAGTAATCCCTTCATTAAAAATAGAAAATAGAAAAGACCCTAATACATATACACATATCAATGCCAGTGAAAGGAAAACCAGTGAATAGTAGACATAACAACACGAAGAACAGTCAGAGCTGCCTAAAGCACTGTTCTTGTGGCAGTAGCAGAAACACTGATGATAACATCAACAACAGCTTCTACTTAGAGTTGTCTATGAGCTAAGTGCTGTGCTAAGTGATTTGCATGTGTTAACTCATGTAATCCTCAAGTTCAATGAAGTCTTATGACTCTAATTCCTCACTTTGTAAATGAAGAAAATGAAATTTAGTGGTTTGCCAAAGGTCATACAGCTAGTATTCAAGAGAGATAGGACTTGAACCCCAGTCTAACTCCAAAGCCCATGCTGTTAACTGCTGAACTACGCAGCCTCTCTCGAATGGATCCCTACATTTGAGGCTGGAGCTATGACTGGTATTGCCAAGATCAATCAGTGGCATTTACATTGATAAACCAGAGTCATCTTCCCACCTCCCAATAAAAAACTGTTAAAAGCTAATTCTAGTCAGTATACTTTTAGGAGAAAGGAAAATTCTACTTTTGTTTTAGAATTAGTTCCATGAGAAATATTTATTTTTCCCATATTGTGAGATCAAACTCACTTTATCCAGAAGACTCAGTTTAGAGGTTCTGAGAGTTTCAGATAATTAAAGTGTTACTACACTTAAGAATGGAAAATTTGTGCCGATAATGCTTGCGACGCACTAATAACTCAATAAAATAACATTTAAAGTACCAACATAGCATAAAATACACACACTTAACTTTTTTACTTTTTAAAATCTATTAAAAGATAGATGTTTAACTCCAACCACAGAAAATAAATATTCAACTTTTTAAAGTAATATTTCTGGGGAAAAAATACTCTTTTTCAGGCTGAATACTTCTAAATCCCATAATTATTTTAAATCAATTAAATTTAACGAAGGCAGGCCAACAGGCTGGATAGAGCAAACATACCACAGTTCAGTCACAACATGTGCATTTCATATTTGCCCACAAAACCGTGCACAGCCTGAAATAGGACAGACCTTTAGATCCAAGCTTCTTAATACTGTAGGCAGTGCTAGGGTTCATTTAACTGTTGGAGTAGCATTTTGCCACACAATGTCTTAAACAACAAGTGTCTGGTCACACTTATCTATAGCCAAGATTAAAAAACAAACTTGAAACTGTTGACATAGTAAATATTCTTTACTGCTTCTATTCATAGAATGTTTTTTGTCCTTCAAAACACAAAAACGTATTGATTCTTGGTTCCATGTATTCATTCTTTCATTTCAATAAAATGATCAAAGATATGTAATTATATATATAAATTTTTATGATTACATCACATATTTTATGATTAAAATAGTAAGGTAATAAATAGAAATTAAGATACCATTTGATTATCGTATATATAAATTTATACTCCAATTATTTTTTTACTCAAATCAATAGAGGAAAAATTTCTGCACGTCAATTACTTCCATGTTTCTACAGACAATTCACTCTAGAATAGTTTTTCTTAAATCTTTTATTTATCATAAGACTTTTTCTTCATTTGTTATTGTAAACAACTGTCATGATTTTATTTCTCAAAAAATGCGAAATTCTTTAAGTTTGTATCACTATTAGCAATAGTTAAGGTTCAAGTTCACTGACTTTTTAATTCTATTTTTGCAGTGGTACTAAATATCTTTCCAACTATATGATGAACATTCTCCAGCAAAAATAAGTTATAACTTGCAACTTTTCATCGAAACATATAGTACACATAACACAAGTACATGCATTAAGATGACATTTTTTTACTCCAAATTAATAAATGAAAAAATACTGAATTAAAGGCAGCACAGTATAAATGTGAAGAGTTTCCAATTCCTAAGAAAAAGCATTAATTATCCAAAATTAAGTTCAATACATCTGAGGAGAGAGAAGTGATATTCATTCCAAGTCAAGCACCAGTGGTAAGTTAAGGAAAGGATGCTGCACACTGCAGGCCAGGTTTCCAAGTACCAACCTCCCCCTTATATGTAAGTACCAAAGCCTCAGAAGTATTAACAACAATACGTGTATGTATGTAGAAGCAATGGGCAAAGACAAGTCAGATTTGGTGTTATTTAAACCAATGCATGATATTAACTCTCAGAATCTGAAAGGAAGAGAAAAAGAGAATATGATTCTCTCCAAGAGAGTATGTTCTTGAAAGATTTAGCATATGCAAATACGAAGGAACATTTAACACTAACAAAATGGCAGACATAAATTAGAGATGAAATGGAGTAAGAGGAGGAAAAGATGAGGAACCAACAATACTGCTCCATACGACTAGCATTTGGATAATGTTGATAATGATTAAAAGATACTGGACATTTACTATGTCAGTCACTTTAAATACATTATTTCATTTAATAACTTCTATAACCCTATGAGCTAAGTACTATTAATATCCCCATTTCACAGATAAAGACACTGAGACACAGAAACGTAAAGTAACATTTCCAAGATCACTTGGCTAGTGAGTGGTTCACTGGATTTAAATGTTTTTCTATTCTGTAACGAACTCAGAAATTTAAGAAGAAATGGTTCATGTCAATCATCAACCAATAGCTCTTAACAGCTCATTTCTCTAGGGAAACCAAAAAACAAATTCAATTCCTCCTTCCTTCAACAACATCAAGAAAAACCCCACCACCATGACTTTCTAGGAAAGGATTTTCTTTACTGAATTTTTCTACATTTTATTTTATTTATTTTTTGGAGGGGGAGGGAGATCAGCCCTGAGCTAACATCCAGGCTAATCCTCCTCTTTTTGCTGAAGACAACCGGCTCTGAGCTAACATCTATTGCCAATCCTCCTCCTTTTTTCCTTCCCCAAAGCCCCAGTAGATAGTTGTATGTCATAGTTGCACATCCTTCTAGTTGCTGTATGTGGGACGCAGCCTCAGCATGGCTGGAGAAGCGGTGCGTCAGCGCGCGCCCGAGATCCGAACCCAGGCCGCCAGTAGCAGAGCGCACGCACTTAACCACTAAGCCACCGGGCCGGCCCATCAACATTTTAAAAGAAGGGCAAGATTAAGAGTTAGAGATCCACAGTATTATATTTATTTAGAAGCTTCTTAAAATAAATAAATAAATTCTGTTCTTGTGTCACTGAATTAAATAGGGCCAAAGTAGAGGCTCTGAGATTATTATGTCCAACAAATAATGGTCTCAATCTCAGAGCTCATGCAGAGGTTACAAAAATCGTTTCAATAGAAAGCATTTATTTTATTATTGGCTATCTGCCCAGAGAATGCCAGAACACATTTTAACCAAGTGGACAGAAAACCAAGAGGGATGGATCTGAACTCCACTTTAAATCTACCATGGTCTCTGTAACACCACAGTACGATTTCCTCTCTCATTACTTTTATATATAATTAGACTTAGGAAGTGAACAGGTAATTTTTTTTAAGTCCTATAATTCATTTCTTATCACTTTAACTTACAGTTCACATTCCTATATACTTTAAACATATTTTAATTGACTTTTGGAGCTTTAAAGAAAAAAGCACTAAACCACTAATACTGATATCTTGTTTTGTAAAGTGACATCTGTGAAAAGGATATAATATTAAAAGGACATAACACGGGTATATTTAACCGTCTGGAAAGAGTTACAAAGGTTGTACTGTGTTTGTGAATATATACAAATATGTAAAGTTATTTATAGATCATATGTGCAGCATCTATACACTTAATTTCATAATAACCGCTTCTTTTGCTTGTTAAATTAAATCTTGAGCTTGACACTGATTCTCAAGAGAACAGAATTATAAATGTGCCACATCATGTTCTTTATTTCAAAGCATCAGCGTGAAATAATAAAGAGCTAATGTGGTCCTGACGATGACTCTATGTTTCATTAAAATTTCATCTCTTTGTCCCATTTAAGGACTCACTATATGTTTCTGGCCATATGGAATCAGTTTTGTGGACTCGGTGATTTCTTCTCCATAAACATTACTTCACTACTCACACAGGAACCAAAATAACATAAACTAAGAAATAATTTACACCATTTTTATAGCTGAGTTTCCAACATATCGACAGAAATTTCAAATTCTTCACAAAGGAATACAGAAGTCCCAAATAAGTGCTCATTAACTTAAAGTTAAAAAAAAAAAGTAACAACTAATTTTTAAGCAACACAGTTTTTCAGCTGTTGGGCTTTATTTCAACATACAGTTCAATGCTACTGAATGAAAGAAACTTAGTCAACATGAAACCATGTGAACCATGAAGCATCACAAGAGTGAGCAAATCTCATTCTTCAAAAGGCTTGTGAGGGCTGCAGTAGTCAGCCCCCGAAGAACCACGGTGCAGCAGGAAACAGCACAGAGCAGAGCAGGGGAACCGGGACGCATCTTCCTCTTCTGCCACTTCTTTGTTATATGCAACTGGACAAATCATTTAGCCCCTTTGGGCCTTGCTCTCATCTGTAGGAGAAAACTGAACTAGATCCTTAGTTTGCAAGCTTTAAAGCAGATTCCTGGTTACAACCAAGCCCCCAGTATAAAATGGATAAAAGTAGACCTGCACTGACCTCCCCCAGTAGCAGCTCCTGAAGCAGTTCTGGGCAGCACCTAGGCCTCAGTAGAGCACAATCTGAAAATCTGGGAGTTTGAAAATACCTACGGCCTCTTGAGCACCTTCCAGTACTAACCCCCAAATTCTTTGCACTGTGATTAAATCAGCACAAACACACACATTGCTGCTCCCGCAAATATCAATCAGAAACTAGATAAAGCAATTACATTCAATAAATATTTACTGAATATCTACTAGGTGTTAGATCCTGAGGATCAATGGTGAATAAGCACAGCCTGTCGCTTAAGAAGCTATAGGGGAGACAGACACAACAAGCTACAGGGGAGACAGATATAACCAACGATGATACAAACAAGCAAAAGCTATTGTGGGAGAAGCAGAAGGTGCTACTAAGACACAAGAAGGGGAAGCTTACTCAAATTGGTGATGTCAGGAAGGCCTCCCAGAAAAAATTACCTCTAAGCCAACAAACCAAATATATATAGTTTGAACATTAAATGACGGCATTCTAATCTGAGTGAATTCACTCTTTTCTAACCACTCCCCCCAACGAAAGTCTCCCCCTTACTCACTACACATTCTAATCTATTCATCCCTAATCTACTGTTCTGATTAAAACTGACAATGGATTTGTCCATGTGAGTATTCCACATGAGAAGAAATAATACCCTTTCAAGAGTGAGTGTTACATGGAAATATCCCCAGGGCTGTGAGTTAATCCAAGAGGGTTGAGGATGAGTAAGGCTGCACAGTTATTTATATACTCTATACATACATTTTCCATTCAGGGTAAGGGCCATCTTATGCTCAATATATCCTTCAGGTCTGAAGAAATTTTAAATTTTTCAATGTTGTCACATGTCTCAACCCGACCCAGAAATTATTTAATCAATGTTTTGAGAAGATCTGAGTCAATATTAACTATGAGATTTTTTCCAGAACCAATAAAATCTCATATATCTCCAAACAACTCTACTAGGGAAAACATAATTTGATCAATTTGTTATCTTGACCATCAATTTTTATACACAATTCCTTATAAATTACAGTTTGGGGTCAAGTGATTTTTACCTATTTTTCTCTTTTACCATACCACAACATTTTTGTTGATGAAAATTCAAGTTCAACTAGCCATTAAAGTCTTATTAAATCAAGACCCTTTTAATGCAAAATACATTTTAGAATTCTCAAACAGTAACAGAATATAAACAAAACTGCTTAATATACTTGCAAAAAAAACCCCACAAAAGTTTAATAGAAGATACCCAAAGCAGGTATTTACCATCAGTAAGTTAATTACAATATTACCCTTATTAATGAAAAAGAAATATCAAGTCCAAGACATTCATTAATTATACATCTCTTATAAAATAAAAATTCATGAATAGTTGCATTGTTTATAAAGTGAATAATTTAAAAATGTACATGGAAAGGGTTTTTACAAAAATTCACAGTAAAGTTCTCCTAAATGGAAAAGTACACACATAATATTTGCTTAGGGGTGAATTAAACTGAAATTGAATTTTTAAAATTTTTATGAGACATTCCTTAACATAAACTGACCTTCCAGTAACATCTCCAAATTGCTAAGCCTTTACTATAGTAGAGAAATAAAATTCACAATAACAATATGTTTTCAATGCTACAATAGCAAAAGAATAAAATAACGATTTTTTTTTTCATTCAATGAAGGCATCACATGACAAAATAAGTAAAATAGAAAATCTTCTTGGGAGAAAAAGAACACACTTTAAGCTGCAATGGCAAGAGTTGACCTACACAATATTTATTTTAAACATTTAAAAAGAAATAGGTCCACTCACAGATTCATGAGCTACAGATGAGTTCAAATCTTTGGGCTTGCCTACCCCCCAGGACCTATGTGCTGCTCCTCGAGCATAATCTTTGATCATATATCCATGTCATTCTTTTCCCAGCAGTACTATGTGGCAAGACACATGAACATCCACATCAAGAAAAACAAAGTAGTTTCTTCCCACATAGTTTTACCTTTATTACTTCAGATATTGGCATAAAAATGTATTTTAACAATCTTAGATCATTCACTCATGAGCTGACCCCACCTGTGTAGAAACAATTCAATTTCCTCAACCACGTCTTATGTATAGAAAAGAAAAAAAGCCCACAACAAAAAGGAGACTTAGGAATAGAGCCATAAAATATGAAAGAGAAACACTTTTTGTTTACTTATTTAACCAAAACAGAGGCTGCTGCAGCTGCAGGAGCCTCTTCCGACTGATGTGACATGAGTCACTACATTTAAAAACAGACGCTTTAAAGAGATGGCTATTCAGCTATACGCTTCAGGCATTACCTCCTACTCTCAGCCACATTTGCCACAGAAAAGGGCACTCGTGTTCTGCTACAGCTTCAGTATAGATAACCCTGACAATCACGCTAGGACCACAGATTAGTGATAAATAACTGCTAACCAAAGTCACTTTGCCCACCATAATTTACATTTTTAAGAGTCTTGCTAGGTACAAAGAAATACCAAGAAGCAGAATTTAAAGCCTAGGTAAAGAATTAATTTTTAACGCCTTAAATGTAGGCTATAGCTAACATACAATTCAAAGACCACTCTGTACTAATAAATATTTCAAGTTATGTTTACTTTTAGTCATTTGTTCAAGTTAAAAGTTTTCACTGCCAAAGTAATGACTAGCAAAAAGTGTAGCTGGAGTATAAACCAATTAAGGATCACCTTATACTCATATAATTAATTTTTTTAATCAGTCTTCTAAAAGCACGTTACAATACCTGTTTAAGAATACTAGCCTTCATATACATGCTTTTGGATTATGAGGCTGTTAATCATCCAAAGAAACACAGCAGCATTCTGCACTGGTGCTGCAGTAAAATTCTGGGAGAAATAACATCCAGGTTCCTGACACAAAACCATGCTAGAATCTGTCTCTGAGAAAGGACAGAGGGCCTTTCAGAGGGTCTGCACAAGACTGAGAAAAGACTTAAAGCAATAAAAAAGGCACCATCAATTCTTTGGACTACTACAAGAGCTTCCTGACCAGAATGCCCATGTCTACTTTTGGCCACATCCACTTCTGCCCACCTTGCATATTGAAGTCTGCCAGGGTTACACCACTCCCATCTCAATCCTCATCTGTATACATTCGCCCAGCTCCCCACCCCCAATTCCCGCTTAAAATATGTAAGATGGATTCTCCTTGTTCTTAAGATAAAGACCCAAGTCCTTATCACGACTGGAAAGCCATTCATGGCCTTGCTCTGCCTAGTCTATCCCTGCGGACACTCAGACCTGCCCCATCTGATACCTTCCCGGGCATTCTTCTCCACTAGAAGCACCATGGTCTTCTTTCATTCCTGGAATATACCAAGCCTCCTGCCACCAAGGGCTTCTGTCTTCTCTGCCACAGAATATTGTCACTCCTCTCTTCATCTACTTCAAGTCTACTCTACTTCCACATCTCGGTTCAAACATCACTTCCTCAGATAACTGATTTCCTTTTATTAAGTCCCATATTATCTATGTAGCACTGTACAGTTCACAATCGCTGTACTTACCTTAGTTGCAATTTTTTTCATTTATGTATGTGATTTTATTAATGTCTACCCCTCCCCCACAGCCTAAATTCAAAGATTGCAAGTCCAAGTTTGTTTGTACTCACCACTACATTCCCCAGTGCTTAGCACAGTGACTGGCACAAACTGAGCATTTAGTAAATATTTGTTGAATGAATGAGTGAACAGGGAGATTAAAAAAATCAATATGAATCTTTCAGTAGGAAAATTTATTACCACATTTTCAATTGCAATCCCACAACAATTTATTTTCACTGAAGCGGAAATTTTTGTGAAAAGTACTCTTTAGGGATCAAATTTGTCATGCTTTGACTTCAAGCATGAAGATAAAATTCTTCAAACATGACCCCATGAATTTACATCAGAAAAATAATAGGGTATTCTAGACTTAAATCTTTAAAAACCAGACTGTGCTTTAAAGAGACAAAAGATTAAAGATGAGTTTGTAAAGATAAAGAAATGGACAGGAGAATGGATTGAAAAGAAAACTCAGACAGTAAAGAAACTCCCTGAAGAGAATAAATGGTTTATAGAAAAGAATATATTTTAATTTACTGTTAGAATAAAAAGATACTAGGGTATGAAACTATTGGCAAGAAAAGATTAATATGATTTTTTTAGACATGAAAAGGATCCCTCAAATAAAGGCAGATTAAACAACTGGTTAAAAAAAAAATGAGAAGCAGTAGATTAGATGCCAGCCTGTTAAGGATGTAATATTTTATTATAAAAATGTCACAATCAGCAGCCCACCAGATACTGCATAACATACATTTTTCCTTGTTAGAGTTATGTTGACTTACAGATTTGGAGGTTTATTTTTTCCCCATAATATTTACACTTCTAAAACTCTTGTTCTTTAAGTAAGGGCCATCACTTACAAGTATGTATTTTATGTAGTGATCACTTTGAGGTGTCAAGAGACCAATTCATCATATTCTGTGTATTCCATTAGGACACAGTTACTGTGGAGAGACCCAAATATACAATATCAAACGGTAACCACTTAAATTTAGCTACCTTCAAAAAGACTGTGTTACTGTCACAGAGATACTCCAGTGTCTTCTTTCCTCACCTACATTTTTATTTTCTTGACTTTCTCATTCATTATTGCTTCATGCTAACATTTCCTTTTGACATATACTGATCATGCTAATAGCTATAATACTACTGCTTTTCGTGCCTGGAATTGATGGACTGTATTTTATAAAAATCCATATAAATTGACAAACAAGTTTATTTAATGATGTTGATTCAAAGGAATGACATTTTCTAGACATTTTCACCACATTTGAAATATTCAAGATAAAATATGTACTAGCTTTTTAAAAAAACATAACTTATAGAATCATTTTGACACTTTATAAGAATTCACCATATGTAATTTTCATAGACCATGTAAGCCACATGTACCAAGTCTACCACCATCACCTGTTAAGCCAACCTCATCTTGTGCTCTCTACCTGTCAGAAGTACAAAACAAAGAGCCGTATGTGAATGCAGTTCTTCTCAAAGCTCAAAATGAAGACAATTTTACTTCTAAATATAAAATCCTAAATGTTATAAAGATTTTAACTAAATTAGTCTTGAGAACAAATAAAGAGTACTAAACAGAAGTAATATATCGCTTTAACTCCTCAAATAGTACCTGGTGCTTAATAAACATGTTTCTGATTGAACGAACAAATGAATGGCACAAATCTTTGTGATGAGAAGCTATTAGGCTCCTTTCCCACTTAATTCCTGGCCTCCAATTAGAAGGAGGGTGAGAAAACTAAACCTGTCTTAAATGTGGGCAACCCATAAACCTGCAGAATCCAACTAATTCTATATGCACAACTATTTAATCCTGCCAGATACTTCTTGGAAGTCTTCCTGTTTTATAAACTCCTATGATCTTAGTTGGAACTTAGGGATGATTCAGGGCAAGATACAAACTAAAATAAGAATCCTCTTCTTCAACATCCCTGAAAAGATAGTCCTGTTTAAACAATTCCAACAATGGTTGTATGAGGGAGGGAAAAACAAGCACCGGGCATGTAATATAGACAATCAAATACTTGTTGAAAGACCATGATCCAAAATGGAAACCCACCAGATGTTACAGACAAGGTAAGAAAAACAAAAAATACCCTCTAAAATGAAAGCCAATAAGAAGGCAAAAGCTCACCTAAAGGAGTCCTCAAAGTGTGACAGAACTAAGACGTCTGGTGAATCCAATTAAAGTGATCAGAGTTTGGCCTCAGAAAAACATTACTAAAATATAAATATTATATACAATTGTTACAGCACTGAATCAATTATGAGCTGATGGAACTCTGGGTGACATTTTTTTAAAAGAATAAAAAAGAGTTTGTCCAAAACAGAAACAATGGCAAACATAACAGACACTAGACAACAGAGAGGCACTCGCTACTGTGGAGCAGGGACACAGTATTAGACTTTCTCATAACCTGTGTAACATGTCCCAGAAACATATCCAATTCCTTTGATCCTGTGTTCACCAAGCAACCTTCTGATTGCTGGCTTAGTTTCCCAGGTACCAAGACACCATGAAAAAAGAGATTGGAAAGTGATGAGGTTTCCTTATCATTGAAAAAGTATATCCACACCGCTGCCAAATAACTAACAAGCATTGCAGATTATAAATCAACTTCTTTTCGATTATGATAATTGGTTCAGGTCCCCAGGGGTGGATCACATCTGGGCAAACTGATGGAACTATAAAGCTGAAGATGCTAGCCAAAGCAACAGTCTCAAACTTTCTGGTTTCAGGACCCTATTACACTCTTAAATATTATAGAGGACTCAAAAGAGTTTTTGTTTATATGGTTGTATTTATCAATATTTGCTGTGTTGGAAATTAAAACAAAAAATTTAATATTTATTAATTCACTTAAACAATAGTAAGCCCATTACACATCATCATAAATAACATATTTTTAGGAAAAATAACTATATTTTCCAAAATAAAAAAATTCAATGAGAAGAGTGGTGCTGGTTTTCACTTTTGCAAATCGCTTTTACGTCCGCCTTAATAGAAGACAACTGGATTGTCATATCTGCTTCTACGTTCAATACGTTGTAATATGCTATCTTGGTTAAGTATACAAAGAAAATCTAGCTCCACACCAATATATAGCTGGAGAAGAAAGAAGCATTTTAATAACCCTTTCACTTAATTGTGGATACTATACCAAAACTTGATAAGTTGTAGTTTCCAAACTACTAGTTGAATTATAGAATCTAAAAACCATACCAATGAACTTTCCATATTCTGTCACATTAAAATCCAGGAGTGTACTGGGAATCTATCCAACGAACCTGAAATCAACAATCCAAAGAGGCTTATGCACCCCTATGTTCATTGCAGCATTATTCACCATAGCCAAGAAGTGGAAGCAACCTAAGTGTCCCTCGACTGACGATTGGATTAAGAAAATGTGGTATATATATATATAATGGAATACTACTCAGCCATAAAAAAAGACAAAATCGTCCCATTTGCAACAACATGGATGGGCCTGGAGCGTATTATGTTAAGTGAAATAAGCCAGAAAGAGAAAGACAAACACTGTATGATCTCACTCATATGTGGAATATAAACCAACACATGGACAGAGAAAACTGGACTGTGGTTACCAGGGGCAGTGGGGGTGTGGGGTGGGCACAATGGGTGAAGGGAGTCATATATATGGTGATGGACAAACAAAAATGTACAACTCAAAATTTCACAATGTTAGAAACTATTAAAACATCAATTAAAAAAAAAAAAATCCAGGAGTGTATCTTGAACTCTGAATGGATCTCTTACCCATGCACAATTTTGTAATATCATGCATTAATCATTTGGAAAATATTGGTTCACTGAATTATGGAGATCTTCTATATGTTGACACATTTTACCATACAACATCAAAAAATCCCATTTACTGATAGCATAAAAATCTTTAAGTATTGGGAACCTATCAACTCACAGCAGCTGATAGAAGTTTTCAAAACTGTAATTTTCACATGAAATCACAAATTTTATCATAAGCAACAAATACTGTCAATTTTCCTTGACAAGCTCACTTTGTTCATTTTGGAGAAAATATCTGCCAAATATCTGAGTCTGAATAACCATAATTTGTCAGTCATTTTTTCAAGTACAAATGGTGATCCACCAAAAAAGTGGCTGGTTCAACAGAAAACTCAATCGCACAAATGCTTTCCCTTGAAATAACCACCATATGCAGCAGAAGTGCTTCATGTACACACTTTCTATTTTCTCTCACAGTATATCAAAAAGACATGTACTCAAGGGTCAAGATTTAATAAAATTAGTAATTTTTACTTCTTCATCAAGGACATTTTGTCTTCTGTGAGTGTGTGGTAGTGAAGAATACAATGACTACTAGTACAGTTTGGTGCCTCCGCCTTGATTCATGCTGAGGCATCAGCAGTTTTACCCACCACTGCTTTTGTATCATCAGTGCAAATGTCAACACACTGAAAAAAAGGCAAATAATGTCCTAATATTACAAAAATTATCTTCATCTCCTGAAAAAGTCTGAAGGACTCCTTCTTGCCCCTGTGGCTGCAGACTATACTTTGACAACTGAAGGCCTAAGGTTTGTTGAGTGAGCATCCAAAGGATATCCACTGGAAAGCCTTGCCTGAAATACCCAAATGGCTTCTCTCCTAGAGATTTCTTTTAGCTGCAAAGATGGAGGCTACCTAGCTAGTGAGACAATGGATTTATAAAGACCTCTAATAATTCTTATACTGAGTTAAATCTGTTATCTTGTAACTTACATCCACTTCTTGTGCAATATCACAAACTAAGTTTCTGCCAATAGAGGAGACTATTTTATAGGTCTCCAGAAATCCAATACGTTTCTTCCTCTCTAGGCTAAATATCCAATTATTATAACCATTCCCCATATGACATGGTCCCTAGATTTAGCCCCATCCCAGCCACCCCTTCTGCACGGCTTGTTTTCAAAGTCCTTCTTAAAACAAAGTTTTCTAAAATGAGCATATAATTCCAGACATCTCTGCTGAAGGGAGAGTGCAGTGAAACTATTAAACTACCCTGATCTGGACACAATGCTTCTATTAAGACAGCCTAGCTATCATACTAACTTTATTAGTCACATACCAAAACACTTAGCTGTTTTTCACTCACAGTCCTGTCAAGCCCCATCTCCTCCATCTATACCTGCCAATCCACTTTTTTAAAGCCTCAATGCAGGGCTTCATATTTATCCCTATTACATTTTACCCCGTTCATCAGATATACAGACCAAAGGTAATCTTTTGGAAACTTGGTTCTACCATATCGGTACTGGCTGTCCTCTCAGCTTTATTGAAATTTTTTAAGAATCAGCTTTATGCAGATTTTATAAATATGACTTTTTTCTCATTATCCAAGACTTTTGTTGTTATTGTTTCTAAATCAACAAGTGCTGAATGAGACAAAACCAAAGGCAGAGCCCAGTGACATAAAACTGTGGACCTTCCTTCTAAGCCACAAAAAATTCAATCAAGACCCACTTGGATCTAAGTCCCCCTAACACATACCCCTAAATTTCACAGAAGTTAACATTCTACATAACTGCTTACTTCTAATCAATGACTCTAGATAAGGACCAAAGAGCTCCTTTTTAAAATGAAAGGATCACGTTTCAGATGTAAAAAAATGCAGTCAGATGACATTAGCATGTGATTCCCCTTCTTCACTCAACACTGGGAAAGGCCTTGGCAAAATACTATAGCGTGATTCCAGGTAATCTGTGACGTCACTGCTAAAGAGATCCTTTTGTCCATACATCCCAGACTACTAAACATACCTAAAAGAACAATATCTTCCAGTTTTCACTTTCTAGAAATGAGAAACCTATATTCTGTAAATGGCCACAGAAAATGAAAGTACATTTTATAGAATTTAAGCCTCTTTCTACTCCCCACTAGTTATTTTATCTGGAATGCTAAGCATCTACTCAAGGCAACAAAGCATACTAAGAAGGTTTGAAGTCAAAAAGTCCTAGAGCCCTAGCTTCACACCTTAAAACTGAGTGACCCTGAGCCTTCACTTTGCATCTGTGTTACCTTGAATCTGTCCATTTACTGGAACCTCGGAAGGTTCAGAAAATTGCATACATCATAGCATCATTGTGAAGAAGAACAACTGAGATAACACATATAAAAATGCCTCATAAACTGTCTGGCACTAAGTAAAGTCCTCAATATACCTTAGTTGTCATCCTTCCTGCCACAGTGTCTTCCAAGGAGTAAGCATTCCTACATTACAGTATTATGCTTCCTTCCCACCCATTTAAGGCAAAAATCAAGTATTATTCTGAGTTCCCACAGCAGATAAAAGCTGTCACTCCCAGTCCAGGAGCTAACAGCTTTTGCTGAAGATATTACAGACTGTGATATAATTGAGATCAGAAAATAGACCTTGCTCATCTTGTGGATACAGGTGCATGGCACACTAGAAGCACTCAAAAAAAAAAGTTTGCAAAACTAGTGATCCTCAACCTAAAAAAACTATCACCCATGGAAAAAAGAAGTACAGATTCACGAATGAATTTTTTTCAATCAAAAATTCCCTTTTCATGTTTAAAAAATGACTGTAAGACCTTAAAATGGAAACGTCAATAGCTAAACATAACTTGGCCAGGTATGGCACTGTAGGTGTTCTTTGAATGTAATTATCACATATATCAATAAAACCACTACAAAGAAAGAGACCAATAAAATCAAGAAACTATGTCGCCATGATCCAGAGACAAAGGCAAAGACACAAGACTGTCTTATTTTAACATGGTATGATATAGGGTAGTAAAACAGGTATTTTAAATGTAGTATAATAAAAAATATGCTGTAATGAAAACCACACATTTCTGCTTCCAAGCTCATTTCCTTCTTCCCTTGCAAGCACGGTAAGGCAATTCAATCAGGGATGTTTAACATACTACATTTCCTTTCCTCAAGTACCTTACAGAGTGTGCATTTGTTAGGTATCAAAATAAAGAAATATGAGATGCAGGGAAAGTGGTAAATATTTCTAAATATTGGCCCAACAACTGACAAAATATCACCCATACAACCAATTCTATTTTCAATTCCACCTCACCAAATTAATAAAATTAAACACTTCAATATCAGATAAGTTGCCTTAATTACAAGTATCAAAAAGAAAAAGGACTATTCATATATAAGGTCAATTGAGTGAATATTCTCACACTACACTACATGTAAGAGAAGAAGAATGGCAAAGCCAGGATAACCCAGTGTAAACATTTATATTAAATAGGAACACAACGACTCCACATTTGCAGGCAAAGGTTAACAGAAGTACTACATAATATAAACAGAAAAGACAATTACCTAAAGAGATGAAGGTTTCTTAGTGGCTAAATAAAGTATCAGCTATAAGTATACACATTAGAAAAAGCCACCAGATAATATAAGATGTAAGGCTTCTTTTTGATCAGTTAAGATGAACAGATTAAAGAAATTCATCTTAACTGACCAAAAGCGAATAATAATTCTGAGACATAAACTCTGGGAAGAGGAATCAGTAAAGAGACATCGAGCTCATTTAAATTATTAAAGCTGGACCTCTTCTAGGTGTGAAGCTAGAGATAAAAGAAATAGGAAAGGTCTGACTCAAAGTAACCGAAGATCCAAAGTATGTTTGACTATTGAGTTTTGCTGCTAACAGATACCACCTGGACTAAGCTAGCTTCTCCAATCCAGGTTTTGTTTAATATATTTCTAGCTTCTCCAATCCAGGTTTTGTTTAATATATTTATCTCTGTAGGATATCTCTGTGGGATAGCTATTACTAGTTGCCAATGCCTATCTGAACAGATTACAAATTTAGCTTCTAGAGCTTTCAAAGTGATCTGAAAGTCTACCACATGAGATAAAGCAAGTGAAAACTTGTATTTATGAAAATACAGAAATATCTTCACATAGAAAAATACTAGCTACTGCCTACACCAGAAAATAAAAAAAATAAAAGACTCCAAAGAGTTAATATACTTGCCCCAACACCACTACCCTCAAAAAAGTGTTAAGATTTATCCCAAGCAAGATTTGGGTCATAATTAGATTTCATTTTTAAATTGTTTCAATATATATTCAAGAAATATTTCCAGAATTCCCTACTATGTGAAAAGCACAATCACTCCACAGAGGAAACGCACACACACATGCACACACATCAAAGAAATTAATTCTGGGGCCGGCCCTGTGGCGTAGCGGTTAAGTGCGCGCGCTCCACTACTGGCGGCCTGGGTTCGGATCCCGGGTGCGCACCGACGCACCGCTTCTCCGGCCATGCTGAGGCCGCGTCCCACGGCCTCTAGAATGTGCAATTATGACATACAACTATCTACTGGGGCTTTGGGGGAAAAAAAGGAGGAGGATTGGCAATAGATGTTAGCTCAGAGCCGGTCTTCCCCAGCAAAAAAGAGGAGGATTGGCACGGATGTTAGCTCAGGGCTGATCTTCCTCACAAAAAAAAAAAAAGAAAAGAAAAGAAATTAATTCTGACTAGAAAAGGATATTATAGAGAGTTACAACAAAAACTAAGGTACTAAAGTATCTGAATATAAGAGCAAGAGAAAAATTTAAACACACCGAGGAGCTGGAACTTTTTCTAAATATATTGGGAAACAACAGCTTCTGAATCCAGGAGTATTAAGACTATAACTATTTAAGAAACATAACTCTTGGGGCTACCTGGAAGATGCAGATTAGAGACAGGAGTGACTAAAGACAAGGAGAAAATTTCGGAGGCGGAAAGTAGAAATGAAAAGGGAACAGAGCAATACACTAAATACACTGGGGAAGTAGAATTGGCAGAACTTCAGTGAGTACAAGTACAACTGAAGAAAAGGAGGCAAGAAAAAAAATCAGAAATGATGAAATGATGTGATTATACCATGACAATAAACACAGTCATGTGTAATACTAAAAACTGGCAGAGGATTGTTAATAAATGCAAATAATTAACAAAAACCAGTTTAATTTGAGATGTTTGAAACATTCACATGGAAGAGTCCCACGTGACACTGGGAATACAAGAACAGAGCTCAAGAGAACAGGCCAGGCGAGCGATGCTGCTGTAACCAGAGACGCTGTGGGAGTGGAAACGCCCCCTGAGAATCCAAGTGGAGTGAGGGGGAGAAAGCGGAGCAAGAACAACACTGGAAGCACTCATCATCTGAACCAGAAAGGCAGCCAAGGGTAAGAGGACAGCCCCGGAGCCACACTACCCGCAAGGGAATCTTGCGGTTACCACATAACCTGTGTAACCTTGGGCGAGCTTCCCTAAATGTTTGTGCTTCCATTTTTTCACCTGTCAAATGGGGATAATAGATCCTCCTTCATACTTGAATTACGTCATTTTGTCTTCTGGTAACCCACATGTAAAAAAAATTAGAGAAACAGAAAGCTCACATGTAAAGTACATATAACAAGGCCTGAATCAAAGGCTCAATAAATGTAAGCTGCCATCATCATCATCAAAAAAGAATAGTTTAAGAGGCAGAGAAACGGAAGAGTACCAAAGAAAGAGAGACAGACAAGAGGATATGAAGAATGCAAGCGGAATCTGAGGAAAGCTAAGAAGTGACCTCAGGTCGGGGCCCTTGGATCATCCCGTGAGAACAGTATCAGTCGGCTAGTGGGGAAAGAAGGGAGATTGCAGTGGGCTGAAGAGAAGCAGAGGCCGCAAGAGGAGCTGCCTCTTTGGAGAATTTTTTAAATGAAATGAAAACATTATAGGCAGAGCCTTAAGGAGCAAAGTCAAAGAAAAAATTTTTGGTTGACAGGTCAAAAGGTTTTGGACCAAGAGAAAAAAGCCAGTAGACATGGAAAATAAAAGAGAAAACAGATGAAACAGAGTCACGAAGGAGGTGAGAAAACTTCGGTCACCATCACAAGAACACAGCTGGCATTAAAAAGTGCCCGGTCTCCTTCAAAGGCAGAAGGACAGCTGGGGAGGAAAGTGGATCAATTATCTCAGTAGCTCTGACATGTGGTATGTATGAGGGATTCAGAGCTGAGAACAAAGAGGTCAAACTTCTTGAATTTGTTTAATTAAGTACCTAGAGTGCAAGACAACAATTCCATATATGCCTCTTCATCATTCCTCAGATCCTTAGGTTTTGGAATAACATGGTTAAATTAGCTCCTACTGCACTTTTGTTAATTAGGTATATTTTTATCAAAGTACCAGAAAACACACATACAGAAAAGTGCAAGTACGTTAAGGGTACAATGCAATTAATTTTCACAAAGTGAGCACACCTGGGTAACAAGTACCTCCCCTCCCTAGGCAAACCATCACCATCACCCAAAAATGAGAACATAATCAGCTTTCCAGAACCCTTACCTCCCATTCCCAGCAGGGCCTCTCCTAGGCATTACTTCCCAACAACTGTATCCACTATCCTGATTTCTATTACCACAAGTTAGTTTTGCCTGTGTCTAAACTTTATGCGAAAAGAAATCAGAATGACACTTTGAAAAAAAAAGCAATTCTCAAGATCATCATAGCAATTTAAAATCTTTCAAACCCTAAGCATACAGTCTCAGATAAATTTTCAGGTAAAGACAAATTCTTACATAATTTACATCGATTTTTACATTTATTCATCTGTCTTCTCAATGTAATTCTTATTCTCTGTGCCTAAGCACTCAGAAACATCACTTTACCTTAAATCTCAGTCATTTCACATTAAATTTCTCAAGTAATGATACTTAGTATAATTTTAAAATTGCATTTTATATTGATATTAACTTGGTACCAACCACACTATTCTTACTATACATATATATAACAGGCCTCTTTCATTACTGATTATCTCCCTGCATAGTTAATTTTGTGTTACTAAAAACACAAAGATAAATTGTCATATAAAAAAATTATTACATTAAAAGAGTTCATTATCATATTTAAAAGAAAATCAGTGTCAGGAAAAGTTTTTAACAGCAACTTAAATTTTATAAAATCGATTCCTTCACTGGAATTCCTAAGAGAGAATTCTTAATATTTTAAGTCACAGAATTTTCAGAGTTAGTTCCCCAGATTCATGTTATGTTTATGATGGCCAGCTGTCATAGTACTCTTTGGTACTCAACCAAAAACTTTGATAACATAATATTTTATATTGAAATATTTGCAGAAACCTAAGTTTATACAATTTGACAAATGATTCCAAATTTTGCATAGTTAGGAAGAAGCAGAGTCCTAAGGACTTGCAGAGCAAATTGTTCTTTGAGATTGAGCTGCAAAGCTATAAACTAGATAATTCTGAAAATTAAAGTCAAATTTAGAGCTAAGTTCAACTACATAACTATGAAAAGCTATGCAGTCATTTGAAAGGAAAAATATCAATTTCCCTACTGATGTTAAAAGTATCGAAAACACAAACAGAAGAACATGAATATATCCTTATTGATTACAAAATAAACACTTTAATCCTGTGATACATTTATAGCCTTCTTAGGACTCACTTACCTTGTCTTCACCTCACAGTAAAGAACAGTGTCCTTCCTTATTTTCCTCCTACTAGCCTCCTAACAAAGAACACTGTCTCAATCAACCTTATAGTACCCAGCACACATCAGGAATTCCAAAACTTTTTTTGCTGAATCCAAATTCAATATTAATTCTAAAATATTTTGATTGCTTAGCATTTGGAAAGCAGTTTGAAATGAGAAATGAATTTTACTCATCTTTTTAAGTAGGCTCTGATTTAATATAAAGTACTTACTAGAGACTATATACTAGTTTGCTCTCTATTAGTAAATCAATCGGTATCAGAATGAATTTTTGTGAAAGGAATTGATGTTCTATGCTACCCATTTTGAAAAGTGTATTCTTATTTTCTCCACAGAAGTGGCACTTTGAAAATATATACATATATTGTTTGTATAAAACAAAAGTAAAAGAGGAATACTGAAAACAGAACAGTTATTCAAATTGGAAAGGTAATGAGTAACTATGGTTATGATTCTTAAGTCTAGCCAAAGTTGTTTAAGAAGTTCTTCCAACCACAGATTTAATAATTTCCAATTTACTCATGTACATACAAGTACACAATTTTTAAAAAGAGAATATTTTGGTGTCAAGAAGTACTAGACATTATCTCTTGTTTTCCTAACTCATATTACAATATAGAATTTTAATATAAAACTGATTCTGCCTATATTTAAACTCAGAGAAACTGTGGACACAGATAAAATATAATGTTATATATATGGATTCAGGACAACTGGGAAGGCTTCTCAAGGTCAAACAGTGGTGTCTGGTAATGAGGACATTCATGTACCTGAGCAGAGAACAAGCTTCTTTAAAAATGTAATAGGAGATGAGAGTGGAATATCCTTTATTTGTGTATCTCTATAATTCAAGTGACTTACTTCATGGCTTTTTCTATTCCAAATCATTGTAGTTAACTAAGCTAACTGGAGCAATTGAAAGGATTTCACCTCAGTCTTTGGGGCTTAGCCACACTGCCTTGGTTATAAACCCCAACCTAGTGCTGTTTACAACAGAAGACTCATTATTACTATTATTGGCTGTCTGTGCCATGGAGCTTAAGAAAGAGGAGAAGACACAAAGCCAAGAAAGTGAGGCTTAATAGAAGGCGAGGACAGAAATATTTTCTGGAATGAACAAATGGTTCAATGTCCCCAAAGTCAAGCCAAAAAGAATGAGAACTTAATTTTTTTAATAAGACCATTAAATATAAAAAGAAAGATGTTATTTGTTGAATAAGTCTATAAAGATTATACCTGACAACGTCAGGCTCAAGTGCTACTGGGCCAGGGACCGTCTCTTGACCAACCAACATAAATTTCTGAAATGCCAGTGTTTCCATGTCAACTACCATAGAACAAAGGCAAAGCTAAAGAAATATTCACCTGCCTACCACTTGCTCTTTCCCTCATGACCTTACTTCCAAAATCACTAAGGAAAAGAACTGAAAAATAATTTCCTCAGACTCCCAACTCCACATCTATCCAAATACCAGAACCTGGGTCTCTCTTCTGTTACCATAAATCATTGGTACCCAACCTGCGGCAATGTTGAAATCTATGGGACATGTGGCAATTTCTAGAGACATTTTTCATTGTCAAGACTGAGGGGAGGGGAGTGTACTACTGGCATCTAGTGGATCAAGGCCACGGATGCTGCTAAACATCCTACAGTGCACAGGACAGCCCCCCAAACATAGATGAATTATCAGTGCTCCTATCTAAAGCAAGTCCCTAGAGGATGCACTAGATCCCATCCCCTCTCAACTACTACAGAACACAGGTCCAGCAATTCTCACCTCTCACTACGACATCAATTTGTGTGCAATAAAAGATAGAATCTTAATTAAGTGGATCCAACATAATTTTATTTAAAGTAATATATATTTTAAAATATCTAAAGTAATAATCAAATATAAAGGGCTAATCAAAGCTATAACAGTTCCTCCTTACTATATAATTACATTGTTTATATGTGGAAGAAAAATGTTTAAAGAACCTGGAAATGAGTTCTTTCTTAAATAGAAATTTGTCTTGAAATCTTATCTGTATACATCATTTATAAATGTTCTTTCTTTTTCAAAAAAGTTACAATCTAACTTAAAAAAAAATTCTCATTCAAGCATTTGGTCTTCTGTTTGAGAAAACACATGACATCAGCTATACCTAAATTTCTTTTGCACATCATCCAATTGGAATCTGGCACTGGCAACTTAGACAACAGGAATACAAAACACTCTCTCATGTCTTCACAAATTACACTGTAAAACAATCACTCCCTTAAAGTAAATCAAAGTTTTAACTAAATTAATGTTTGTGAGATGGAACAAAAGGGGGGGAAGACTGTATTTTTACAGATTGCTCTGTGTGTGTGTGTGTGTGTGTGTGTGTGTGTGTGTGTGAGAGAGAGAGAGAGAGAGAGAGAGGAAGATCAGCCCTGAGCTAACATCCATGCCAATGCTCCTCTTTTTGCTGAGGAAGACCGGCTCTGAGCTAACATCTATTGCCAATCCTCCTCCTTTTTTTTTTCCCCCAAAGCCCCAGTAGATATTTGTATGTCATAGCTGCACATCCTTTTAGTTGCTGTATGTGGGATGGGGCCTCAGCATGGCCGGAGACGCAGTGTGTTGGTGCGCGCCCGGGATCCGAACCCGGGCCGCCAGTAGCAGAGCGCACGCATTTAAGCACTAAGCCACGGACGGGGCTGACCCCCAGATTGCTTTTTTTTAATTGGAACACTAGAAGAATCTCAAAACAAACTTTTGTCGAGGGGGTTGCTTGTTGAAACATACTCTTACTACCAATGCTATGACCTAAAATCATATGTGAAATTGCTATCACCACAGTGAACTTCAGGGAACTGGAAAACTCTTCATGGAATTTATAACCCACAGGTCCCACCACCTTTCCCTATCCCTCAGTCTCATGCCTTCTCCCAGGTTAAATTCCATGGCCGCTCATTATACTCACTCCTGTGCATATAAACCTTCATCTCCCTTGGCCCTCTCATTTCCTTGTATACTCGGGCAAAACCTGTTAAATCCAACTCCCCACCTAATCAACTCCCCACCTAATCAATGCCTGAACCTATGCAGTTGAATGTGACTACAAAAACACCCAAACCCACACAAACTGGTCTTACTTTAAACCCAAAACCACAACTTAAGCAGGCCTTGCCATCGTGCAGAGAATTAAATCACATTTCCCATGGCCTTTCACTTTACCACTCTCCTAGAAGACAAACTCTTTTCTTCTTTACTCTCCTCAAACCTCTTCCTCTATCTTTGCTCTCAAGTGATGACCTTGTTTTCCTTTTCAATGACAGTTAAAAACCATTTGAAGAGCAAGTCCACATTCCACATCTACCACCTCTCCACATCTGTACTCATCAACTCTGCCTTCTCTCTCATTACTACAGACGGAATGTCCTTGCTCTTATCTAAAGCGACCCCCTCACACTTCTGCACTTTTTCCCATTTCCTCTAGCTTACTGAAGAACACTGTTCCAGCAAATTCTACCCATCCTCTCTGGTACTGTCAATTTCTCCTTCTCTACTGTATCATTCCCAACATATAAAACAAGTAAAAAAAACTAGAAGGGAGAAGCAGAGCAGCATAGATACCTTCTCATAAACTTAGAGATCCACAAAACACAATGTGTAAACTGACGGGCTCCAACAAACATCACA
The DNA here is from genome assembly GCF_020826845.1 of Diceros bicornis minor. NCBI lineage: Eukaryota > Metazoa > Chordata > Mammalia > Perissodactyla > Rhinocerotidae > Diceros > Diceros bicornis. The sequence goes on from NC_080774.1 coordinate 13,625,646, forward strand.
CGTTTACTCTCTCCACCACCCTGAAATCTTCGTCATTATTTAAGGCCCACCCCCTATAGAGAGTCTTCCCCCAGGAGGGCCTCCCACAGGCAAAGTGCCTGCAGGGCACTTCCAGAGCACTTGGATCAGCCTGCAAACATGCTGCTCCTCAACTACTACAGAAAGATATGCATGTTTATCTCCCCTCTTGAGATTTTAAGCTCCTTGAGGTTAACGACTGTATTTTTAGTAACCACACTGCCCGGCACACAGCAAGCAAGCAGTGAATGTTCATCAAAGGAAGGAAGGAAGGAATTTTTGCATGTATTTCTTGTAGTTTACAAATTTGAAAAAGATTTGTTGAGAGAAAAGGTGATTTAAATGTATTACAACCACCTTTAAAAAGGATCAGAGAAAGATTTTAAAATAATAGTAGTCCACAACCGACAACAGTGTATAACAGCTACTTGCTGGGGTATAAATATTGGGAAATAAATTCATAGTGGTTAAAGCAGCTCTGCTGAATATAACTGTGCTAAAACTTAGATTTTCACAAACCATGCTGTGTGCAAATAAATATTTTAATACAGTTTTTTGTTTTTTGCTAGGAAAGATTCACCTTGAGCTAACATCTGTTATCTGATGCCAATCTTCCTCTTTTTTTTTATGTGAGCAGATGCCACAGCACGGCTACTGACAGACAAGTGGTGTGATTCCTCACCTGGGAACTGAACCTGGGCCGCTGAAGCAGAGTGCACCAAACTTTAACCACTAGGCCATCAGGGCTAAGAGCTTTTAAATGAAACATCACCTACAAGCAACTTCTTCAGTTCAGTGATATTTAAATATAAGACTGGTAGGCTACATCTTAAAATGCACGTTCTTAAATCTCAATGTGTAAAATTGAGTTAATGTATAAAATAGTATTATAAAGCATACCAAATAAAATGGCTAAGTATAACCAAGAATGACATTTGATTTTTAAAATGCCAAATTTCAAATTTCTGACCACCACCTTATAAATTCCAGAACTACCAATTCCTAGAGCTTATGAACAAACATGTACTTTGGTACTGAGCCCTTTATGTCAATTTTGTAATACAAGCAAAACGCCCATTAAGGTGAAATATCATTTTCAACTATAAGACAAATATTCCAGTATGTTCACAATTTCTGAAAGTTTACTTTATTTCTATTTTAAAAATTCATAGGATTCAATGAAATTAGACAGCACTACTTTTTTAGCGTAAGGAAAATGGGGGAAAAATCAACATCAGATTCTTTCCCTAAGTGGATTATAAATTCTCTTTATGCAGAAAAAAGAGTGTGTGTGTGTGTGTGTGTGTGTGTGTGTGTGTGTGTAAAGAAGATGAACAACAATAACAAAATAATGGCTTCCTTGACAAATAACGAGAGACCTGTCTTTGAGATGACTAGGTTAGGACAAAATTCCAAGACTTGTAACATTACACTGAGTAGAAGCCGGCAAAGCTCCAAATACAGTTTACAAACCACCATGCCAACTCCCCTTAAGCCTCATTTAAGAAGGATTACCGCCTACAATCTAACCTCACTGTGCCACTGCTTCAGTGGTAAGTCCAAAGAACTGAGTAAACAAACACAGGGTTTCAGCAAATGTACTCTTCATTAGCTACAGAGAACACACTGAGGAAGGCCACTCAATGTTCAGAAAGTCAGGCGCCCTCTGCTAAGGCTGCCATGATATTTAGTTAAACCTTAAACTTTTAGGATAATTACAATCAATCTACAGTAAATGTGGTGGATGATATTCCATTGCAATATTAAACAACAAAAACTAACAGAAGTAAATTAGCAGTTATAGAATATGGATGGTATGCAAAATAGAGTTCTTAAAAGTGCATAATTGGAAACTGTATTCTTTCAGGAAATGTGGAGTTTGTATAACAAAGAAGAGAGGGATGTTTTCAGCTAAGTGGCAACTAGCCAATGTCTCACTTTGAATCCAATCTGTCACTGAAATGAGGTTTTCCAGGAAGCAATAAGAATAATAAAACTTTAGGCTTCAGAGAAACGCAGTTTAAGAAAAAATTCTGTGGCAAATACTCAAAATGTAACAATAAATCATTTATCCAACCTGAAATCTGAACAATTTCCGGAGATGTCAATTATACCAGACCTCTATTTAAGCTGCAAATTTGAACTACTTTTCTGATGTCAAATATTCACACACACACACACAAATCAATAAAAGCCATTATTTTGATTTAAATCACATATCTAAAAACCATTAACTATTTATCACAAATTGGCATTCTCGGTTTTACAAGAGAACTAAAAGTCATTCCTATTAAAGTTGCAATACTATGTAAGGCTTATTTGACAATCACTACCAAATACTTATGACCCACACCTGTTAGAAACAGCATTGTTCATGGTGGTGGGATTTTTCACAAGGATACAGTGTTCAAGTTTCAAAAGAATACATTTAGGAATATCATCACAGGAAGTGCCTCCGGTGTTAGTGAATCACAAAAAGGCCTAAGAAAAGCCAGCACACCCAAAGATTTGTTTCATATTATCAGCAGGTGGCAATTCACATAAATTTTATCAAAAATGTTCCAAGAAATTTTAACATACAAACATCTTTATTCTTGAAGTATCTCATTTGGTAAAATTCTTAACTGTTGAAGACTGGGATTCAATTTAATCAAACTATGAAAAACTACAAAATTTTTACCCAACTAAGTGGATAACCAAAAGGAACAGATATAGGCAACAACACCTTTCTTATTTTTAAAAATACAGGAAACCTATATGATAACTGGAATATGAATAACAAAACTCACTTGATCACTGTAATACAAGTTCATTCCTGAAGTGTTACTTACTTTCAACACAAATTTTACAAGGATGTTTCAAAGATCTTTGTAAGCCTAAAACTGCTCTTAGGTAATACCTTAGGAAAATCAATAGGACTGCTGATTGTGACATTTCACCACATGCAGAGCGAAAAATTTCTTACCACACCATTCAAAGCCCTTGGTAACCTGGTCCCATCCTACCTTTTTGATCTATTTCCTATTACTCCTGGCCCTGCCCACTTCTTACAAAAATACCAATTTTGCTGGTCACATACTTTTCTTTCTCCATGCCTTTATTCACTGTATTCCCTTCTACTCAAATAAAATCTCTTCATTTCAGCATCTCATCACAACCTTCTTTCAAAGCTTGTTTTCAAATACTACCTCCTTTGCAAAGCCTTTCCATTTCTCCCAAGCAGCAATAATCTCTCTTCTGACTTACCACAGCATAGCTATAAGTATTTCACAAAACATCATTTTGTATATAACAATATACTTAGTTACATATCTTGATATGTTTTCTCTTCCCTACCTGACTGAGTGCCCTGCAACCAGATCACACCTGTCGAATCAAAACAATCATTACACCATAAAGCCCACAACCAGAGGAGATTAGACATCACGTTCACAGAAAAAAGCAAAGGCTTCCTACTCACCCTATGGCAGGAGAGGGAGCTTCCATTTCTATACCTGCATTTTCATTCCTGTTTAAGGGTTTTACTGCATAGCAAATTGTTTTTTCAGGAATAATTTATGTGGATCCAATAAATTAAAAGCCTCAGAATATCTCACTTAATTGTCACAGAAATTCTCAGTTAGGCGTGTGACATGAAGCCCACTATACAGCTGAGGAAACTAAATCTCAAATGATTAAGTAACCCCTTCCGAGGTCATTACAACAAGCAAGTGGAGAAGCTGGTACTAGAGTCCAAGGTTTGTGATACTTGGTTTATTGCTTTTGTTTCACTACACTACCCTGACTCTGGATAATCAGTAGCAAAACTAAAATACAAAACTGAGGGCAGGCGCAGACAGACTAAAGAGCAAAGATACAGTGATAACCTTTACAGTCTTCTCTAGTTCTAAGAGTCCACATTAACCTATCTATGATAGATTTTTGTTGTTCCTCTAAACAGCAACCCAGAAAATGTGTTCCCAAATCCACACTTTGCAATTCAAAGTTCTTACCCTAACCAATCTAACCCATCTTTCCTACCGCTCTATCAAACACACCTTCAGCTCCCACCAGCTGCTTCCTGCTGTGCCACACAGCATGTTCATAACACCCAGTGTTTCGTGCTCAGACTCCTACCACTTTCCTACCCACCCTTGTCCTAATTTTTTGTTTTCTCCAGGCAAACTGCCTTAATGACTCTAGTCCACAGATTTCAGCCTCCTACCACCTACGAAATCACATTTCACTTTTTACTGTACGTGCTCTTATTTCTCGGAGGAAGTCAACAGAAAGTAGCGGTTAAAACCAAAGACCCTGAAGCCACGTGCCCTTCTCCACCACTTCTGTGCCCCTTGGAGATTACTTCACTTCTCCGTGCCTTAGTTTCCCCATCTATCAACAGGCAATCACAGGGTAGTCCCTACCTCACAGTAATATCATGAAAAAATGAGTTAATGCAAAAAAAGTACTTTTAATAATGGCTGATACATAAATAATGCTCCAATGTTAGCAGCTATCATTGTCATTTCTTCCAGTATCACGGTTAGTTTTACCTCCTCAGAACTATTAACTATTCCACAATGCTAGACTCATACTGTTATAAGTTATATTTTAATGATATGCTTTTAAGTCTTGCAAAAAAATTTCAATTTATCAGATTTTCTCTAACATCTCTCTTTTATTTTATAATGCAAAACAGTATATGCTAAAATTTTACTTCTATAATATAGAAAATATAGCCATGCTCATCACAGGGGATATACAGGAGCGAATATCTGCTCCATTAAATCCGGAATCTGTACTGATCCAACTGCCCCATTTAATCAAACACCACGCCAACTATTAAGAGTTCTTTCTGACTTTAACAGCCAATTTTCCAGAGAAAGAGCAAGTGCCTGCTAAAAGATCTTAATAATCCACAGGGCCTGGAGAGTACTGCCTTTTTTCTTTTTCAAGTTAAAAAAAAGGCTTTTCCTCTCAACAGAAATCAATGAAAAGCCTCTTGAACACAGCAAGAAGATAAGGTTGATTTTAGCTACAATGTAAGTCCCTGCAGAATTTCAGAGTACCAACAATACTGTCACTCTTCTCATTCATTGGATTTATTCCTGTTTTTTCAGGACTACAATAATCTGTGCAACATTACTAACTCCTCACCACTGATACTACATTTTACATAACATAATTAACAAATTATAAAATCATTGTCATATAACAGCTGCTATTATTAGTCCTGAAAAGAAATTCTAAACATGAAGGAAAAATTAATTATACTTTGGCCAAGATGACCATTTTACATTTCTAAAATCTTGTTTTTGAGTAGCTTGAGGATAGCTAAGTATTCATGTAAAAAATAAAGGGAAAAAAAATCTGTGCCCAGATTAAAGGATATAGTGTTCAAAGATCCTCCATTTTCAACAACTATAAAAGGATGAGAACAACCATGGAAGTAGATATTGATTTGAGTACAAATTTTATATAGCCAGCAAAATATACAGACACCAAGAACCGAAATAAAATAGAAAATAAGTCCTTATCTAGTGAAAGGAAAAATAATTCACTTACATTAATTTTTAATGATGCGTTTTGAGATATTTGTATATTCACAAAAGATCTCATGTACTCTTCATCCAGTGACCTCCAATGCTAAATGCTTGCAAAACTATAGTACAATATCACAACCAACATATTGACATTGATTCATAAGACAACATTCCCACCATCACAAGGATGTCTCATGTTCCCCCCTTTATAGCCATACTAACTTTCATCCCCTCCCACCCCTACCTAAACTCCTGGCAACCACTAATCTGTTCTGTCTATAATTAAAGTCATTTCAAGAATGTTATATAAATCTAAGTTGTTGCAGTACCAATAGCTTGTTCCTTTTTATTAACTAGTATTATTCCATTGTCTGGATATATAATATTTTGTTTAACCTTTCACATGATGAAGGACATCTGGGTTGTTTCCAATTTGGGGATTTGCGAGTAAAGCTGCTATAAACACTGGTGTACAGGTTTTTGTGTGAACACTTTTTCATATACCTGGGATAAACGCCCAGTAGTGTAATTGCTGGGTTGTATGGTAGTTGCATGTTTAGTTTTCTAAGAAACTGCAAAATCGTTTTCTATAGCAGCTGTACCACTTTACAATCCCACCAGCAATATGTAAGTGATTCAGTTTCTCCACATCCTCTCTAGCATTTGGTGTTTTTACTATTTTTCATTTTAGCCATTCTCATAGGCATGTAGTAATAACTGAGTATAGTTTTAATTTGTATTTCCCTAATGGCTAATGATGTTAAACATCTTTTAATAGGCGTATTTGTCTCTTCATGTCTTTTGGCCATTTTTTAATTGGACTATTTGGGTTTTTAGTACTGGGCTTTCAGAAATCTTTACATATTTTAGATATGAGTTCTTTGTCAGATATAAGGTTTGAAAACACTTTCTCCCACTCTAGCTTTTCTTTCCATTCACTCAAAGGGAGTTTTTGCAGAGCACAAGTTTTAATTTTGATAATCAATTTATCAATTTTTCCTTTTACGAACTGTGCTTTTGGATCAGGTTTGAGAACTCGCAACTCGGTCCTAGATCATGAAGATGTTCTCATATATATATATATATATATATATATATATATACACACACACACACACACACATACACACACATTTTTTTTGGCAAAAGTTTTATAGTTTTACATTTTACATTCCAAACCTGTGATTCATTTTTAATTAAGTTAATTTTTGTATAAAATGTGAGACTTAGGTCAAGGTACATTTTTTTGCCTATGAATGTTCAATTACTCTACTACCAAAGGTTGAAAAAGTGTATGAATCTTCAGCATATGAGACCTATACATGTTTTATTAGATTTACACCTAAGTATCTTTCGAGCAATTATAAACGATATTGTATTTTCAATTTTGCGTCCACATGTTCATCGCTTATAGAAATACAAATGATTTTTTATGTTTATCTTGTATCCCGTAACCTTGCTGAACTCACTCCGTAGCTCTAGACTTGTTTCTGGTTTGAGTTTTTTTTTTTTTTTTTTGAGGGTTTTTTTTAAGATTCCTTGGAATTTTCTACAAAAACAATCATGTTATCTGCAAATAGGGACAGTTTTATTTTTCTTTCTTTCTCATCTGCATGCTTTTTATTTCTTTTTCTTGCCTTACTGCACTGGCTAGAACTTCAATATTATATTGAATAAGAATAGTGAAAGCAGACATCCCTGCCCCGTTCCCGATCTAAGGGGGAAAGTATTCAGTTTTTCATTATTAAATATAATGTTAGCTGTATGTTTTTGCAGGTGTTCTTTATCAAGTTGAGGAAATTCCCCCATTACTATTTTTCTCAGAGTTTTTATCATGAATGGATATTAATTTTTGGACTTGAGTTTGTCACAATTTGCAAAAGGAATTCATGAAGTATTGCTTTGAAATAGTTTTCAATTCTGTTCATTTTTGTTAAGTCTGAAGCTTGTGAATACAGAGACACTGCCTACTACATCAAATCTGAAGTGCATTCCTCTTTATTATACAACACATGCTTTACATCAACAGCTTCAAGTCCTATTTTTTTCAAGAAACAATCCAAAACATGACCATTTGGGCAACAGGTCAAACAATCTGATACCTTTTGTTAAGTCAATTCATCAAAACTAAATACTCCTTTGCATTCCACGCTCTCAAAAATTCACTTGTTTTAATTCCAGCATAAATAGCGATGTACTATACTGTTTTAAACATGTGAAAACAACAGTTTGACCTTGTCAACGAAAATATGAAAGACTTTCCTATTTTGGGATGTTTCTGCTGCTACCTTGAAAATCACAGCTTAGTTCAGTCAAGAAACAGTCATTTCCTGTCAAATACTTCAAACAAAATTCTAACCTCTAATCACTATTTACTAGTGTTTAAAAATTGCAGTGGTAGTCTCAAGGATCCAGTGGCAAAACACTAATGAAACTCTGAATTTAAACATGCATCTGTTCCTAACTCTCAAATTGAAAACAGAATTTTAACGGCATAGATATTTAGTTTTAATTTAAATGTACTATAGCATCAAAATTAAAATGTCCAGTTATTTCAAATCACCAAGGGACTATCAAAAAGAAGACAAAGGAGAGAAGAATATATCCAAAGCATTAATAATTTTATTCTATTTAAAATAGTATTCATTTTCTTAGTTAATAAGGGCAATAAATAGAAAAAGTAGTTAAAATGAGTATGCTAAAATAGTTCATATTCAAACACTAGAAAAGCAGATAAAATGATTAAGGTAATATTTTTTAAAGGTTTAACATCCACTAAAATAATTCATGAAATAAAGCAAAAAACAACAATAATAAACTTACTATGGAAGGATTGTGGCTATAGCCTTTACAGGACCAGACCCCTGCATCCTCCTTTCTCGAAGAGACCCTACCCCTAACCTCATGCAGCCAGGCACTCCTGCCTCTCAAATGACAGTGCATAATAAAATACTTTTTAAATCAAGTGTACCAAAATTTGAAAACTGCGAGCATAGTTGGAGAAAATTTAACTCTCTAATATCTATGTTAGTTATGTTTGCTTTAAACATAAATGAAGTAAATAGGACTGCTACCTGCTTAATCTAAAAGAGAGCAAACAAAGGAAGAGTAGGAAAACAGAAATACAAATGTCAAAAAAACCTGACAAGAACAAAAATGAAAAGCAGAAGTTAATCTCACTTAAACACATTTAAAAAGAGAAAAGTAAAATCTTAGTTAACAGAATATACCACTAATAAAAACGTTTTATCGTCTATGACTTCATAAGACTTATTCTAGCAATGCAAGACTGTTCTTCCTTAAGTGACATTAGATACATAGGGGGCCTGAATACACCAAAGTGTGCAACTTGTGTTACAAACCTACTCAGGAAGTTGGACAGTTCAAGCCTCTTCAGTTTCCAGGACAGCAACAAGAACAAGTGAACAGAATAAGAAAAATTGACTCTATTTTTATACTTCAACACTAAAACAAATAATTTTTAAACTAATCTCATTTTAAAATAATCAGAAGTATTTTTTCAATGTAATAGAAGTATTATATTGTCAGTGCATTATCTTACAACCTAAAAACCTAAACTTTCAACTTAAATAAGCACAAATATCAATTGAAAATAGGTTTACATGTTAATCTATTATTTTAGAAATAACTTGAAATGTGAGCCATCTAATTACTTTTCAATATTTCTACAAGAAAAATTCTCAAGTAGTATATCTAAATACATCATCAAATCTAGTGAAGATGAAGATTTAGCGTTAAGTAGAAATCTCAGGAAACACCAGCTCCTCGCAATTGCCAATACTCCCCGAAAAACATAAGTAAGAATTCCTGATTTCTTATGATGAGAGTCCCCAAAATTAAAGGAAAAGGCACAGAGACTAAAACCACACGTCTACTCCTCAGAAGAAGGAAATCATCATGGGAATAGTGGGAGTGACAATCAGAAACCACCTCTAGTCCAAAGGAGAAATGCAATTCACAAGGAAACAGATTACTTTGACAAGTGTCTCATAAAAAAAACAAAAAACAAAAAGAAACCTTTAACAGTGAACTCAAATGAGAAGCTCTTCAAAGCTTAAAGAGGATTACTTAGAGTAACTAGCAAATAGACATTACCACAGTTCAATTTCATTATTAAAAAGCTCTAACTTTCTAGCCTTCCAACAGCTTATAAAACTTCAAATAACCAAAACCTAAATAAGAATACTAAGGCAGAATCTTTTCTATATTCTATTTTTTCAAGATAGACATAAATGACAAAAGAAGAGAGGAGAAAAAAACCCTCTTCCCTTCTCTACCCACAGCTCTATTTCTTTTTTTTTTCTTAAAGATTCTATTTATTTTTCCCCCCCAAAGCCCCAGTAGATAGTTGTATGTCATAGCTGCACATCCTTCTAGTTGCTGTATGTGGGACGCAGCCTCAGCATGGCCAGAGAAGTGGTGCGCGCCTGGGATCCGAACCTGGGCCGCCAGCAGCGAAGCGCGCGCACTTAACCACTAAGCCACAGGGCCAGCCCTATTTCTTTTTAAGTATAATGTGATTCCTAATCTTTAGAGGGATAGTAAAAAATCATTCAATTTAAGACTTCTTCATCTGTAAATCTTCAATCCATCTGATCAAATTCACTTTCACCACATGGAAAGCACTTCAAAAACAAAATAAAGCCCACAAAATAAAGTAAGTTTTGGCTGAATTGCATAAGGACAAAAATTTACATGCCTTACAGAATATAAAAAGATTCAGAAGATTGTTTTTTTAAGAAATCAAAAGAGTACTACATACAAATTATGACTAGAAATATAAGCAGTAGAAGGAAAGAAATAAAAGAGCAGAAATCAATGAAATTGGAAATAGAAAACAAAAGAGAAAAATCCACAAAACCTGTAAGATAGAAACCATTTTATTTTGTAAATTAATTTACTCATAATTAAAGATACAAACCTCAGGACTTCCAGTGAAGATGACATCATAAATTGCTTTGATAAACCACCCTGCTCCAAATACATAGCAATGATAGATAAAATACAGAAAGAGAAATTAACAAGGCATTGGCTACACTCGAAAAAAAAACAAGACAAACATCTCCACAAAACAGACACACATAACATGAAGCGAAGCCAGCATGCTGGTGTAGAGGTTAAGTTGCGCAGTCCGCTTCGGCAGCCCAGGGTTCACAGGTTCGGATCCGGGGCGCGGACCTACACACTGCTCACCAAGCCATGCTGTAGTGGCTTCCCACATACAAGTAGAGGAAGATTGGCACAGATGTTATTAGCTCAGGGACAATCTTCCTCAAGCAAAAAGAGGAAGATTAGCAACAGATATTAGCTCAGGGCCGGCCTTCCTCGCAAGAAACAAAAGAAGAGGGGCTGAAGCTGTGAGCCTGCTGGGCTCTGGCTTTAGAAGGATACCAGAGGAGGCCTAGATTTCAGATCCTATGGGAACAGGAATAAAAATGTCCCACCCAAGATAAGAGACCAGAGCCAAAATTGGGCCAAAAAAGAATTGCTGCTAACAGTTGCCCAGGGGTAAGGATGCTGTTTGCATGGAAGTGTGGCTTCTAAGTTGAGTGCCTAGGAAAGTGAGAATACACAACTTAACAACAGGGCCTTAGCCACACCATCCAGTTGCCTGGCCGATGGAACAAAGACATATCCAGCATCACAGGTGCCCCAAGCTGTCAATCTTCTATCTGATGTTGGATGGGGGTCCCAGTAGGGAGAGCCAGTTAAGAACACCTGCAAAACCACCAGATAAGAAGGGACTGTGGGGGTGGAGGGACTTGGAAGTCAAGTTGTACCATGACACATGAGAGAGTCTACAAACACAGCAAGCGAAATATGAAATCCCTCCAGACAAAACAGAATCAGAAAAGTCTGAAAATAGTATATTTAATAGTTCATAAAAGATAAACATAAGAAAATTTATAGAATTTCTTTTATAAAAGGAAAAAATCATAAAACAAGCAAAAGTGAAACAAGATCAGGTGGAAATGAGAAAATCAATTAGAAAGTTTAAAAATAAATTTTTGAAATTTAAAATAAGTAATGAAATTAAAAATTCAATAGAAGGATAAAGTTTAAAGTGTAAAAGTTGAAAAGGAATTAATGAACTAGAAGACAATAATGAGGAATTTAACCAGGATGTAGCAGACAGAGTTTTTTAAAATACATACTACAAAGGACAGATAACGAGGTTCCAAGATGTATTTAACAGTAGTTTCAGAACAAGCAAAGAGGCAATGGCAAAAGACGAACCTTGTATGAGAAAAGAGAAAAATTACATTGAGACACATACTATCCAGATAGATGAATAGTATAAGAAATCTTACACAAAGGGAACACTCTAAACTAATGTATAATCTAACTTTCAAGTGGTAAGGAAAAAAAATACTAATTGAACTCATCTAACCTAATTTTTAAATTATATTTTGAAAGTTTTTTAAAGATGACCTCGTCCTGGAGAGTCAATATTTGTATAGCCTACATGCTACCCAAGAACACCACAGAGGTCTTCTGGATGTTTCCACAGAGTAAAACTGGAACGGAGGACCAATAAATAAGGTGCAATTAACAAAAGAGTCTGACTGGCCCAGTCTTCAGCTGCAACTCAATAGTCCTTGAAATTCACAGCTTCTACACCCAGAGAAATGAGGCATGAGATGAGAGTGCTTTTCTTTTCAAAACTGGTAATAAAACTTGCGATTGGGGTAGAATAGTAGATTATAGAACTGAATAACTGGATTTCCAGCAAAGAATAAAATTTCTTATTAACTAAAATCACATATACAAACAAAAAGCAAAACTAGTGCTATCAACAATAAATTATTCAACCAAAAATATCTATTAACTTGTCCCTCTAAATTTAAAATAGGTAGTCAGAAAAATATAAGACACAAACTGGTTAAAGTTTTGTGTGTTTTAGAGGGACTACTGAAATTTTAAAAGTTCATTAATTTTAGTATTATGCAGACACGGCTTCAAACAATCATCTACATTAATCATTTATTTTGATGGCAATACATATCATTAGGAATCTTTCAAAGATATATAGTAGTTTGAAAAGTAGCTACACAAGTCTGAAACACAAATTATAGATAGAACATCAGTTCAGTGTCCCCGTTAAGACAAAGTATATTCTTTGCTGGTGATAAACAGCATATTCACTTTACTTTAGTCTAAATCTCCATCCAGGTGATCCACAAAGTTACACTGAGTTCCAGTGGATGAAAATCCAGCAGCAGACATACAGCCTAACTGCAGAAACAGAACTGTGTATGTAGCAGAGGAGCTGGCCTTGCTAACTAACTAGCACAGTTCAGGCAGCATGTATCTGACAGTAGGAGAAACACATTGCATACTTTTTCAGTTATCTCTAAACGTCAGTAGGCCCTTGGCTTGCTGCCATAAGGAACTCTTATCTCTGTTCTCTGCTTTATCTCTTTGACCATTCTTCAGTCATTTAGCACAACCACTACTCTATTTTCATCAGTAAGATGTTCTTCTGGGACAAAAATGGGAGCTCCAACTGCTTCAAAAGCAGTTACTCACCAGCTGCTAGCTAAAATCATGAAAATTAGAAAGCAACACTTTATGATTTTTTAATCAAAGGAGCATAACATTTCAAATTGGCATTTACCACCCAGCAATCCATCCTCTTTTATAGAAAGCCAAAAAATATATTAACATGTTCACATAAAAGCAATCGCTTTGATAAGAAATTTTAACATAACAGAACACTTAGAAAATGCCTATGAAATCACAAACTCATTAACAATAAGAAAGACCATCAATAATGTTTATTTAAATATGGCAGATAACCAAAACATGCGCTGTTATTCATTACTTTCCTTCCACACACCAAGAACACAACAATTTTTTACTGAATACTAAAAAAGTACTAAAGAACTAAAATGTTAAAAAATTTTAAGCATTTCATCTTTTCTCCTACTTAGGTCTAAACTGTACCATCAATCTTACATCACAACTGGCCTCAATCTGCCCTTTCCTCCCATGTTGACATAAAATTCTACATTCAAGTGATGCAAGAGTAGTCAATGTATCCTGTGCATGTCATATACTCAAAAAAATGCACAAAAAACAAAAAACATGCTTTTCTTATGTTATGTTGTCTGCTTTGAGTAGCTTTCCCTTCCTCCCCCACACCCCAGTGAAATACTACTCTTTTTTAAAGCCAATAGTTTCACCTACTTTTGCAAAGTTTTCATCAATAACCAAATAGAATAAATTGCTTTCTCTCCTATGACCCCATAGAGAAGTTTAGGCCTGCCTCTTCATATTGAGACTTGTCTGACAACTTCACTCATGGGGTTAAGGAGGCAGAGTGTTTCAACTGGAAGACATCCTGAATATTAGTTACTGTTGCCATAACTTAGTTTTATAATTACCTCTTTTTTAGTTTGTATCATCCTGCCTCTAACACCTCCTCTAGACTAACAGCTCCTTAAAGGCAGGGGTCTCAAGAAATGCCTCTTACAGTTATAGCTCTTACCACTTACAGCTCATAGCTCTCCACATAGTAAGTATGCAAAAACTGTTTGATGAATAATAAAAACTGAATGCATGAACATGCTTTAAGAAAATTAGTACAACGAATTACAGCTATAGCTCTGGATAAAGACATAGATGCTAAGGAACATAAGACTTTTAAGAGTACAATTACACAAAGTTAATGTCTCCTACCACCTCTCTTTAAGTCCTAATTCCCACCTTCTCTGCCCCTAGGAACCACTAAAATTTATATATCTACAGCTTGACACACTGATTAGGGATGTAAAGTTTAGGTTACTGTCTGATCCATTCAGAGAAAAAGTTAACCATCTTCTCATTGCTATTCTTTCTCTCTACTATAAGCATCTGATACTGGCCACCTCCGTGATTCCCTTCCCTCTCTAGTCCCATTTGTGTCTCTCATTTCTTCTATCGTCTCTCCTATGTCAGCTTTTACATGAGAGGGCTGACCCATTTTACACAATACTAGTCAGCCAGAGAAACCTGTTTTATTCTATGCAGTAAAGCAAGCTTTGATTTTAATAGACTTAGTAAACATAATCTCAGCCATTTCTGCCTGAGAAAATCAAGAAGAGAGTTTACACAGAAGTGATACAGGCTTCAAGCACACTTTATTTTTATGTCAAATAGCTTCCTACAGTAATATCCCCATCTGCAGGAAACACTAAGTCTTTATTTAGGAGTACTAAATTGTGTCACCCTTAAGGCTTACAGAAGCTTATCATCTGACTTTTAAACATTCTCTATCTATTAGAAAATACTTTCATCAAATGCCTAAATTTCTACTTTCAGTAAGCATGTAAAAGCATTAGCACTGGTTGCCCTAAAGCACTTTCAAGAAAATAGTTCCCATTTGGTTAAAAAGTCATCAAATTTTAAGACTGGGACTCCATACTTATTAACTTTTTTTTAAATTCAAACCTGAATCAGGAGACATAATATTTTGGTCCAGTATCAAATCCTACTCTTTCCCACATCCCCCAAAATAAAGAAATCTATCTGCCCTAACATCATATTTCCAACATTTAAGAAGCTAATCAACTAAAACTAACACCTTTATAGGAAAGAACATCGATTAGAAGGGTAATTTATTTTCTCAGGAAAATAATTTCAAGTTGAAGCTTATATGAGCATTTTCTATCCTAGACTGTGTTTTCTAGGTAATTTAATTTAAATCAGCAGAGAGCCAAAATACTTTGTTATGGCTGAAATAAAGCAGGAAAAAACAAACATATTCTATGTAGCCTACTAAAAAAAATCATTTGTGATTAAATTCACTTACCGACATAAGATTTGTCTGATAAAGTGACAACAATCCTCTGCCTTTTTTAAGTGTCTCATTTCCTTCTTAGACCAGGAAAAAAGCAATAATGGCCACATGGCAGTCATTCAGCATTTCCAAAGCACTTCTGTACTTTTTACAATGTTAACAATTTAATATATTTTAGCCACCTTTCTCATCACACACTGCATAAGTGATACTAAACCAAGACATCAATAAAATTCACAATAAATTATCACACTTATTAGTAAAACATCATTTGTAGTTCAAAATAATTTGAAACATCAAGAGAAACAGGTGAAGAAAAATCATCTTTCCTGTTAGGTCTAAATTATAAAAACTCTTGGGAATTCATTCAACTAACAACTGTTCAACTACTGTTGAATTATGCAGCAGGCACTATACTAAGTGCTAAGAGTTTGTATTCAGCTTGTCCTCAACGAGGCTACAGCCCGCTGGGAGGATAGGAAACAGAGTAAACAGTTTTGCATGAAACCTATGATAATACAACTGACAGATGTGACGCACACATCAAAGACAGTACCCTCACTGAACATCAATTTTTTTGTCAATCAATTTGAATTGTTTTAATAATTAAAGATAATTGATGAAATTAGAGGGTACTAATCAGCAAGTTAACTTTTTAAAATAAAGGTCTGGAGGTAAAGAATTATCATAAAAATTCCTGTCACATAGTATATATAATAACTTTGTTCTTGAAATTACTTAAAAAGGGGGGCGAGGTACGCAAATGGGCCCATCTTCTGAGTTTAAAATAGACAAGAGATCTGATTTGGAGAGAGGAGGTTACAAAAGAACAGCCATCCTCAAGATTAGTTAGTAAATACACATGCTAGCCTTGAAGACATCAGCAAGATTGCAAACTGTAAAAGAAAACTGACTTATACAAAGACCACTGGATCAACTAAACAGAATAATACATGTCCCCTGGCTTGATAAGTGAGCCCTCATGGTTGGTCATATGAGAGTATCTATCTCCACCTCCCTCTCAATTTTCTCTGAAGTACTCTACCCAAATTGAAAATATCATTTGGAAATATACAGAGAAGGCTTAAAGGAAAGAACCTCTACAAGGTGAAATCAGATAAGCATATTTTTCTTTTAATACAATATAATCAATCATTTAACTTGGGTCATCAAATGTATCCATATAAGGGCTATGATAATAAATCAAGAAACCCTGAGAAGAACATGTTTCCTTCACTGAAAAAATTTTAAGAATGAGGAAAAAGAATAAAAACAGACAATAAGACAGGGAAATAAAAATAATACATATGTAGATCAACATATAATAGTGACTCTAATATCTGTGTATAAAGAAGGGAACTTTAGTTCATAGTCACCAGCATTATTAATGTTCTTAATAACACACGTGAAGCCAAGGACATCAACCAGGACGCAGTGGACTTGAGAGGATCTGCCAGGAGAGCTCTGCCTCCTGTCAACTGTACACAGAGATTTGGAGCATGTGCATAGGTGCTTTTTCTAAGAGACCATCCAAAGCTGTGTGCAGATCTCAAATGGATAAATGACCTAAAAAAGTTAAGAGCCACTCATCTAAGACTGTAAGTTTCCAACATTCCTAATGTTAATTTTCCTTGAAAATGAACAATATAATAAGAACACAAGTTAAAAGAAGACTTAGGTTAAGAATAAGGTTAAAAGAAGCTATCATAAAAACTCTGTGGAAATCTTTTTACAGCATAAAAGAAATACACTTTATTTGTAAGCTGTAAATTTGAAAATTTAAAGTTTTAGGAAACTAAACTAGCTTTACAAAACAGATGTTGTTGATGTGCCATTTAATCAATTCAAGTCACATTCCTAGAAGACAATATAGCCATCTGATGAGTTCAGCGTCAATGGAATGAGCCAAATCCACAGAACAGCATTTTACAAAAATAATCAGTGGTTTAAAGCAGGGCATGTGCAAAATTCCTGAAATAACACATACATAATTCACTGCCAAACTCAGATCAATTCAAAATCTGCAGAGGCAAGAAGCATTATTATGGCTCTGAAATCCATATTCAGTAAGGCTGTGTTCAGAAAGTTTCATTTCAATTTCAAGAAAATAAATGCCTAGAGAAGCTCGATAATGATTTTGGCAGATATCAGTACTCTTCGTTCAAAGCAGAATCATTTTACACAGCTTAAGATTTTTTAAAAGATAGAGAAAAACACCAATTTATTGGACCTAAGTCTTGAATTTAAGGATGAAATGTCATTTCTCAATGTCATTGAGAAATATAACACTGTATCTTATCAACTATTATAGCTATCCAGACATCAGTTAGAGGCAAAAAAACACAACGGAAAAGGGAAAAGCACAGCTTCATTAGAGCTCAGCCTGAGATTCTGGCTCTGCTGCTGGCAAAAGGCAGGAACTGGAGCAACGTAACTCCACCTCTTTGCACCTTGGTTCACGCACTGCTCCAATGCCAGAAGCTGTGATGCACGAGGAATCCCCCTAATCTCCCCTAATAACCACCAAGCCCTAAGCACCCCCACAGCCTCCTGGGCTCTTCACAGCCAGCATCTTCCTGCAGATTCACTCAAGTCCTCCTTAAAATGACAATTTTAATGCTTTAGGAAAATTAAAGCTCCTTCTCACAAAAGGCTTGGGAGTAAATAAATGCAAAGTTAGAAGATTCTCAAAAATGTAAGAACATCTTGCAAAAGAAGGATGAAAGACAGAAAAATTGCAAAGTTTTACACAAGCACTGCTGTTCTTGCCAGGACCCAGTGCTAAGTACCTGGAAACCAGAGGAATGGGCTTTACTACAACTTTTCAGATTTATCTCATGATTGCTTTCCACAAAAATCTATGTAGGACTTTTAGTCTGAGTTTCCTCACCTGCCAAAATGGGGGGGAAAGGGAGCTGGACTAAAATCAGTGGCCTTCAAAGCGCATTTCTCTGAAAGGGGAATCACTCAGCAAAAGGGCCTCCCAGCTCTCAGAACAAATGTCTTCACACCATCTTCAAGCAGGAGGAGCAACAGCTGTAATGTTTTATGTACGATTTGGTTTTACATATAAGGTAAAACCATGTTAGGATTCCCCATAAGATTTGGTTTTACAAGTAGGTTCTGCTTATAAATGTTTGCAAATGATGCACAAAATAAATAGTCCTTAAAGTTCTGACATTCTGTAAGTTTATGACTATCATTTTGAAGTGGAATTAAACAGTAAAACAGATTTGTTTTACAGAAACTTGCTTTGCAGGAGATATACTGATAGGCTACATCCATTTAATACCGCAAGAGATACCTGGCATTACTTTTTAAGTAATATTATGGTGTGGTGCTCCCTGTAAAAGTTAACTAAAAGCCTCAACACAATTCAAAGACTGGGTAAAATAAAGATGCATTTCTTTATTAAATGTTAAAACTCTTTTGAAACTCATTAATTTTGTACAGAACTGCGAAAAATACAAGTTAAAAGTGCCAGAAACTTGAAAGCCTGACATTACAACTAAAGGGACCCCAGCAAACTGTAAATTATTATACCATAGAGATCCCTAAAAAACAACACAGAGAATGATGGATGGATGGATGGATGGATGCATGGATGGATGGATAACCAAATAGTAAGTCCCAATAACTACAGCATCAAGCTATTTAGCATTATGATATATAACACTTAAAACCAAACTTTGAAAGAAACTTTGTAACTTGAAAATTACAGACATATTAAAGTATTTGACAGCAAAAGGTAAAAGGGAGAAAGGGGAGAGATAAAGTCTTGATACTTAGTTAAATATTTTATGAACACAATTTAATTTTATTCCACCAAAAGAATTTCTACATGACCAAATTCATTCAACAATATATATAATAAACACTGTAAATTTCAAAATTCTTCTACATCAAGAATTTTCAACCATACAGTTGAATTAAATATATTTAATATTTAGTATTAGTATCAAATATATTTAGTATATTTAATAAAAATAATTTAATAAAATAATAAACATATTTAGTATTAAATATACATAACCATGGTTTTCAAATGTAGTACTAAAATTGACCTACATACCCTCAAAGACAAATAACACAAGAGATTCACCATACTTTTAAAGGTGTGTAAGAAAACCCAGTAAACATTTAGCCTTTCCTTAATAGTAGGCCCAAACAATTGTGCTTCCTTTCTTACTTCTATGGGCAGGAAATTAAATTCATGTTACTAATTGATAGTGTTTATGAAAAATGGTGGTGGTATGATGGGAATAGAAAACATGGATAACAGAAGGTGTATACCAACATATGACAACAGCTATAGTTATTTATAAACTGATGAAATTCCAAAAGAAGGGGGAAAAAGTAATAATGCAAAGGAGCCAAACATACGTTTCCGTATACGCAGCATGTCAGAGAATTACACCACCACGTTTAATCCCACAACTAAATGCCCACCTTGAACAAAGGTAGCATCTAAAATGTTATCTTCATGAAGCTCTAGAGGGAAACCACACCAGAAAACTGACAAGAAAGTCAGACACAGAAATATATGCTGTTTAATTCCTCTATGCCTCTTTTAAGAACTTTAATATGGTTAGAATCATAAAATCCCTGCAACCCAATTACTGCTAAAGCTAGTAACTAATTTACAAATAAATTGCTTAAAATTTTTCCAAAGAAAATCCACATATGAAAGGAACAATATACAGAAGATCCTTGGCATTGATAGATTTAAAGTTTTCAGTTTCAACTATTCAAGACACAAAGAAAGGGCCACCGAAATGTAGTGACCTGCAATTCTGCAGAGGCTAGAATGTGAACTTCTGGCACAGTGAGACCAGGGAAAGGGAGCAGTCATTTCACTTGCAAATGAGCCCCACATGTGGGTTGTTTGCAATTTTTTGTTATTTTTCTCTACCTGTTGCCAGAAACACAGTAACTTTCCTGAAGCTATTGTTTTAAAAGTTGTGTGTTTTTTTAATCAGAAATGGACATAAAAATAAAAAAAACAGCCAATTGCTAGAGCTGGTTGTAAAAGTGAAGAGCTTAAGAAATGAGTGTTAGCCAAAAATACCAGGGAGGAGTCACCGATGATCACTCAGACTTATGAACTGAACCAGTGAACCATATGCTTAGTCAGAAACAAGAAAAAGCCATCTGCAAAAATATTTTTGGTGCATGGACCATCCAAGGGCAAAAACTACATTTTATGGAGGAAAATTATATGTCATAACGGTATTTGCAAAAGTGGGGCTCTTGGAAAGCTTCAGGATACATCTCTTCCAAATGTCAATGGTGTGCTGTATCACAATAATCCAGTGATCTGCTTCCAAAAGTCAACCTAACTCAAAGTTTCTGCATATACAAACATTAAGATTTTATGGACCACAATCTAGAAATCTATCTACTTTGAGAGAGAGACAACCTAACTTACCATAAAACCCCAGTGATTTAGACCAGCTGCTCCAGAGGCCTGAGCTGCCAGATGTCAAGTGAAAGGCTGCATTCTGTGTTTGCTGTCATCTGGAAGTAGCCACTGCCTAGGAAGCACCTGTAAGAAGTTTCCCAGCTAGGAAAGACTGCCGTCTCAGTAGCCATGATGCAGGTGCCTCAGACCAGTTCTCCCAACAGTCCCCTTTTTCAGTGTAGATGGATGTTCTGATTCCTAAATTATAAACCTTAACCAGCTACCTTGCCTCTAGCATGTGTCCTGGTGTTTGCCTGCTGCCCTACCCTTCAAGAGGGAACCTTGCCTCATTCCCCACTATAAGCTCCTAGTTGCTCCCTGTTCGTTCTTTATCTCGCTCTACTTTATGTGTCTTCCTTTGGTCTACTCCTACTTTGTTTCGACCCACTGTATTCCCTATACCTGGCTCCTGCTCTAATCCTAAACTTTCCTTGTCTTGTATGTGAACCCCAGTCTGCTATCTTACTTTCATAGGCTAACCCAGCCAGAGTCCAAGATAATTTGGCAGAGGATAGGACGTGATCCTTTCAGAATACATGAAATGGCTATTACGGGAGAATAGGAACAATATCATTGCCCAGAGAAAGCAGCAGTGCATAAATGGTAGTGATCACAACTGGCACTCACTCACAAATACCACTTCTTTACCATCTCCTCTGGTGGCTACCCTCCGACACTATCAGCAAGCGGAAAGGGACAGTCCTTTCCTCCAACTGCACATGGCCTCCTACAATTACCCAATTACACATGTGGTTTGCCTTCTGGGGCACACAGGCTGATTTTCACATTGCTGCCAAAGCCTGACCAGAACTGAGAAAGCAGTGATGGAAATACCAAAGGTATCAGTGAAGGGAGAGAGAAGTCTGAGTTTACCTTCATCCATTTGTTCTAGAGCTCTGGGCTCACAAGCACTTTAAAATGCCAGTTAAACATGTATTCCAATAATGCATGAAAATTGAGACAGTACTTCAAAAAGATGTACTGTAAAAAAATTTTTTACAAGTCCTTTTTTTACCTCATTTTTCCTAGCTTCTTTTCACTCAGAGACACTCAAATAGGACTAGTTCTCTTCTCATTAGTTACTTGGGACCAAAGACATGGGTTATCACTAGATTCCCTCCTTGCCACCCATGAAGGAAGCACAAATGGTCGCTCCCACCCACCGCCTACAACAATCACCTTCTCAACTATTCTGCCAAAAATAAGAAGGGTCTTTTTTTTTTTTTTTTTTTTTTGTGGGGAGATCAGTCCTGAGCTAACATCTGCCAATCCTCCTCCTTTTTTTTTTTTTTTTTTTTTTTGCTGAGGAAGACGGCCCTGGGCTAACATCTGTGCCCATCTTCCTCCACTTTATATGGGACGCCGCCACAGCATGGCTTACCAAGCAGTGCATCGGTGCGCGCCCGGGATCCGAACCAGCGAACCCCGGGCCGCCGCAGCGGAGCGCGCGCACTTAACCGCTTGCGCCACCGGGCCGGCCCCTGAAGGGTCTTTTTTTTAATAATTTTATTTATTTATTTTTCCCCCAAAACCCCAGTAGATAGTTGTATGTCACAGTTGCACATCCTTCAATTGCTGTATGTGGGACGCAGCCTCAGCATGGCTGGAGAAGCGGTGCGTCGGTGCACGCCCGGGTTCCGAACCCGAGCCACCAGCAGCAGAGCACGCGCACTTAACCACTAAGCCACGGGGCCAGCCCAAGAAGGGTCTTTTAGAAAGCAGAGTTAACTCCTTTTCACAGCATTTCCCACTCTGGGGACCCCCTCCCCAATTTCTTTGGCCAGAGGGAGGAGGAAACCCTGGGCTACCAGCTCTATTAAGAAGAAACTGGGTTACAGACAGAATTATAAAAACAGGCATATTTTGATAAACAGCCACCAATCTAATCCATTTGAGATTGACCCCAATTATTTTCCTACCCTGTCCTTTCATTCAAATCCATCTTCTGTTATCCCTGGAGCCTGAGAAAGCAGTAACAATTCCCGACTTGAGGAAATAAAAGCTTCATCACTGGGATAATCATAACCACACATATTAAATCTCCCATAAAAATATATTTAATGAGAAGACAATGTTTTCCTCTTTGAAGAATTTAAAATATACCGCATAACTAAAAACTCAGTTTTGTTTTTTGGTTGTTGTATAAAGAAAACATGAAACTTAAAACAGCAATGATAAATTGGACAAAATTAAGAAACCTACCAACCTCTGGGGGATTATCTTCAGCAGATATAGTAATATTAGGTATTAGTATATTTCAAAAGTTGTCAAAGTGTAGGAACATCTAAAACCTTACCTTAAAGCTCAAGGTAACAGAGGCAAGCTATATGAGTTCTAATGAGCAGAGAAGGAATGATGCTCCTATACACGGGAGACAGAAATAAAGTTATCTACACCAGGACACTCAAGACTCATCAGTCTCAGGAATGAACAGCTATCAGTGAAGAGGGATGAAGATAACTTCCAGAAAGGAAAAAAATTATAACGAGATGCAAAATTACTAAGTCAAAGGGCTATCAGGGACAGCCTGGCCCTTTTTTTTTTTGTTAACTTGCACTCCTCTCTTTATTATTAATTACCTGGGGATCCAGAGCATAAGGAAGTTACAAAAGCCTTGATTCACAACTGTGTATCTGTTCCTATTTAAATATTCCAAAGGAAGATCAAACACAAGTATAAATCTGCATCCTCTATACAACTCACTATTTACCAAGTTAAAAAAGAAAATGTGTGTTCTTTCTAGACTTCTTTGAATATGCCTTGCTTTGTAGATTTGACTTTGGGATCACATTTTACATAATTATAAAATAAGGTTAAATTTTTAAATAAACCCTAAAAATCCAAAATAAAATGAAACAAACACACTTCATTGTGTAACCAGTTGGTGACAAAATCACACAGAGAGGAATTATTCTGAGTGACTTTAAAGCATATTCCTAATGGGATATACACAAAGGAGAACAAAAAAAACTCTGTAAAGATATATATATATCTCAATAACAGACAACAAAAATGAAAAAAGTACAGTTTTCAGTAGTGATACTGTTGGTAGCAGTGTTGTTGTTCTAAGACTGCTGTATTCAGAGTACGGAATAAAGCAAATGAGAAACTGTGGTGAGCAGAAGTCGTTTGGGCATAGGAGAAAGAAGATACAAAGGTAAGAACGACAACATTAACTAAAAACCCTATAGTCTTGAACCTGAATTGTTAAGTATCAGGATGAATTACTATGTTCTTTATCTGAAAAAAAAAAAAAAAGGACGTGTATTTAGGTCTGTTCACCCAAAAGGCCTAGAAACAACGGCTAAGCTAGTAGTAACAAGAATCCCCAGGGCTCAGATTTTGTGGTCTCTAAATACCCTACCCCACTTAAAGGAACCAGAATTCTTCGGCAAAATGGCTGATTCCAAATCTGGAGCAGAAAATGTTCAAGATAAGTCTGGAACATCTCGTCATGCCAAAAAGCAAGGAAGGTTTCAGTGACGACTCTTAGTAGTCAAAAGGACTCAGAAGCCATCCTGAATAGGCTTCTACTAGCCAAAGACAGGACAATGTAAACATCAAGAAGAATAACAACTGTAATCAATTGAAACAATATGCTTAAATCCATGTGTCATAATAACATTCAAAAATAAAAACTCATAGGTCCTCTTTGGAGGAACAGTTAACTATCACTCCATAAAGTTATATATAAACGTCTTTGGAAAGTTTTCTTCAAATACTAATCATATCAAATCTGACATTTTAATAATAACTCAACATTCAAATGCTCTAATCATAGGGGAAAGGGGGCAAAACTAATTCATGTATTCTGTATGAAAAGTAAAGCATCAGAAAAAAAAATGAAATAGTGTTACCCGGTCAAAAGTGTGATATAAAAAATGGAAATGTTAACCTCTCTCCCAAAAAAGAGTCACTATATGTATTTTATGCATTCCAATTAACATGTCTCCATATACATGTCTTGGTAAAAGAAAATGTACCTATACAAGAATTATCAATGATTACGGGGAGTGCTCAGAGCCCAACGGTTTTTTAAACTGTCAACATTTTAGGTACCCATTACCAGTGGACTTGAAATATTCCAAGTATATTACAGAGAGGGCAGGCTTTGAAGTTTCTGATTCCTGAGGAAAAATTACAAACCAAGGAGATATACCTCAACGTTCAACATCCTTTTACAACTTCTACTTTGGATTAAGTGAGAACCCTAATGCCAAATTGAGAAAACATTTTTAAGTTGTCCCCATAAAAATCACATAGGCTAGAGGTTATTCCTTTAAAAATTCATGGCTTTGTTTAAAAAAAAAAAAAAAGAATACTACAACTGTGCCAAATTATCAGCCTCTGGCCCCTTCTGATGCCTTGTCCAGCTAACGATGACCATCCCACGCATTTCTGAAACACCAACTCAAAAATTACTGCTCTTTACCTGGTTTACATGCTCTAACCCCACTATCCTCTACTATGCTTTCCTTCCCAAATATTTTTCTTACTGTTCCTCATTGCTTCCTACCAACTGCAGAGGGAGGGGTCAGATAACTATCTGGCCAACCTCCTACCACAGTGAGATTTGTTCCAGACCTACTTACACACTGCCAAGGCCAAAATAAAACCACGATGATACTTCCTCAAATGATATAGAGTCCTCCAACTGCAGTAAGCCCAGAAGATGTCCAAGTGGTTCTACTATAATCTACGCTCTTAATGCCAATAGCATTTAACCATGGCTTAACCAAAATTAGGCTTCCTCCTGAAATACTCTTCTAAAAACTCTAAGAAAATTAACCATTTTTCCCCTAAAGTTTTCTAATGTTATGAACAGTCAATTGCCACAAACTACACTAAGCCAACTAGAGTGAGGACAAATACAACTGCCTTCCCTTCCCGCTGCAGCTGACACATTGCATGAGGTATAGCATCGTGCGAGGGAGGACAGGCGGGTTTAGTCTAAAGAATAAGTCACATAAGTATGGTTAGTCAGCAGAGGCACCTCACAGTGATTTCCAATCTCCACAACAGGGCACAGACATTCTCTAGACTACATTCAAAGGATCAGAATCATCAGTGAAATCATTTCAGGATAGAATGTAAGTTAGATTGCACATCTGGATCTTCAGCTACATTCAAGGAAAGAAGACTGCTCTGAAAGGCTGCCACATTTACATTCCTAAAGGAAATCAGGAAAACCACTAAGCAAATGGTATGAATATTCTTACTTTTCCCAAACCTCTAAGAGCATTTAATAAATGTTTATTGAATGAATTGCCTTACTCCATGGAATACATATCATATCTCTTAAAATTTCTTTCTAACATCTCCCCAAAATAAAATAAACAGCCCAAAACCAATCTTAGAAGGTATCCAACAGATACTTATATGATGTTTCTATAATGGTATCACAGAGCCCTAAAATCCAACCACATGTCCTTCAGGGAAAACACATATATTCTGTATAGCACCTAACGTTCATTGCACAAATACACAAAAAGCCACCAAGGATTCTAAAATCCAAAACTGGCACAATTAACCTATCACATTTATTTCAGCACACAAGCAGAACTGTACCAAAATAAGCCTCCATAAATCCTGCCTGGGTTTAGGAGAAACGTAAATAGTAAACCGGCAAGATCATGAATAAAGAAACCTCTAAATAAAGCTAATGGAAGTGGAGTGGCATTTCTAATGAAAGCTCATCAGGAGATCAAGATAAACCAAGTGAAAAGTAGAGGCTGAAAAGCGCTCTCAGGGTTGCCACCTGAAGCTGTCAACTTTAAAAGCTGAGGAAAACCATCAAGAAAACTAGTTCCTTGCCATGATACATAAATTCACCACCATCTCAAAAAGGAAGAAAGGAAGGGAAGGAGAGAGGGAGGGAAGAAAAGAAAGAGGGGCTAAGGGAGGACTTGGGGAAAACTTCAGGACACTCTTATTAACAGCCCCCCAGTTAAAGAAAACTTCCTATACCACATTCGGGCTCAATAATCTTCTGTTAGAACCCTTTAGTGCCTCTTCCTTAAGAAGGTGCCAAAAATGGCCTTTCTGCCATTTCCAACCATTGTTGGTTCTGCCCCCTAGACCAGCACTGCCCTACAGAACTCTCCGTGGTGACGGAAATGTTTCCTATCTGCAATGTCCAACAGCGCAGCCCCTAGCCACATGTGGCTATTAAGCACTTGAAATGTGTCATGTGATTTAGGATATGAATGTTTCATTTTGTTTAATTTTAATTAATTTAAATTGAAATAGGTACACGTGCTAAGTGGCTACCATATTAAATAGTGCAACTCTAGAGTCAAAGTGAGTAAGCCTGAAATTTTATTGTTGAAGGCAGTTTTACTGACAAAATGTTCCTTTCGGTAGAAGCGTGGCTGGTTGACTTAGAAAGGCATGAACTCAAAGGAAAAAAATTGTCTTCAAGTACATCTCTAAATACCAGCCATGTAGGCTCCCAAATACTGAAAGGCGTACCCTGAAACTGCTTGACTTATCCTTCAAGACAGGTGAATTTGTGAATTAGAAACAATTTTTATGACATGCAAGAAACATAAATGACAAAAGAATAGAATAGAAAAATAAATCTAAAAAGTTCCAAGATTTTGATTAGTTTAACATTTTTAAAAAATAAAAGTGCTCATCACAGGTCCCAAACTGCCAATCCCTGCATCCCTAGTTTAAGAAGTTCCCTTCTCAATTACACTACTGCCTATGTTTCACTTCAATCTTTCACTACATTCAGTTTAAACCTTTGTTATACACGGCTGTCAGGCAGCACTGTCTGATAGCACTGCGACACATTTTGAAGAGGACTACGAAGCAACAAGAGAACAGGACTACAGTCGCTCAATAAATAACTACTGAAAAGCTGAAATAACGAAAAATAGCTTTTTTGTAATGTTTATTAAATTACCGGTATAGACAACATTCTCTCTGAAGAAGCCAAATCTAAGATAATCATATTATACCTCTGTAATTAAATTTTGAAGTTTGCAAATAACATCCTTAGAAACCCATAAAATTAAGTTGCTAATTGTTTAATAATGACAATTTTGATGATTAAAATTGATGCTATTATTATTCTCCTATTTGAACAAATGTAACTCAAGAATAATAAATTCTCATGTATAAAGAGATTCTCTCAAAACTTCTGAATATCAGAGAATTCGATCCCATAATTTTCCTTGGTCTTTTCATCTGAGTATACTATGACAGTATTTCCTATAAATTGGCCTTCTACTAGAAAGATTTTTTATAAAGGCCAAAAAATTACAGATAGTCAAAATTATTCCATAAATACAATACATATGGAGCATGCTAAATAAAATCTACTTCTCCAACCTAATATGGTATGCAAACTTAATCTACTGCAGCTCATATAACCAAAAAAAAACCCTTTAACCTACGGTCTGAGCAAAACACATGTATAGAAAAGAAAATCAAATATGTTCTGCCCTAATAATCAAATTATACAAAACAACGGGCTTTAAATAATATCAGGAATCTCAAATGATTCCTAAAAATACAGAGTCCTTACGGACAACAAAACTACAGCAGAAAAGACACTGAGAATTATAACACACGTTATCACCTTCCTTCTGAAACTAAAAATCCCAGGACAATCTCAGAAAGTCGAGAGTTACGCTCAAGGCAACTCCTTGACATGCTGCCATTAGATCAAGCAGATTGTCTTCTGGGATGTTGCTATGGCAATCAGAGATGGCTAACCTAAAAAGAAAAAAGCAACTACTATTGTCAATTATAGTCTCAATACTAGTATCTGAAAACAAATCCAATACTGGAAGAAAAGCCATTTTATAAATGAAATACAAAGCCTACTGCTCCCATAATCTGTCCAGACTAATGAACCTGTACAGTTTATACATCAGTTCTCACTCTCCTTCAGTAAACCAAGCAGGTTTCCTTTCCACCAATTCTTTCTCACAAGAATGGGGGAACCAGTGGACTGACAGATGGATGGGAAGGGGGACCAGAAGAGAGGGAGGGAGGGAAGACCTCCCAGCTACATTAAAAAAAAAAAAACAGGAGTTTTTACCTTTCAATTGCTTCCAAATCAAAGGCAAAGGCAAGTATGAAGAGGCAAATATTTTGGAGTAAAAAAAATAAAATAACACTAAAATTATTTGCAAGTTTCTCCTGGAGTGCAAAAGTTACATTTTTTTCTAACATTTTGTAATTTATTCTTCCAAATTCCTAAATTTGATGCTTCTGATTTATCTGCACATAATGATCACCACCAAACAAGAGATCCTTTCATTTCAAAGGGCATATTTCTGGTGGAGTGTTAATTTGGTTGCAAGTTAGAAAAGCCAAGAAATGCCTTCTGAAACCTTTGCTCATAAGCCCAGAATTTAAAGTTCATATCCAGTATTCACAGCATTACATCCATCTTGTATAGATTCCCTTTATAACACCACACACACACACACACACACACACACACACACACACACACACTCCTTGAGACAAAAACCCTGAGCTATCTTTACAGGTACAATTAAGTCACACAGTAAAGAGCAGGATTCCTTAGTGATGTAAACAACTCCACTGGATACAAAGTTCTGAAATTTTTTTAAATCAACAGATCAGGTTAAATAACAACTACAAAATACAATATTCTCCTACCAATATGTTGTAGTCATAGTAACAACAACAAAAAAACTAAACTGTTTCTTGGACCATCTGACTCATCTTGTTATACAATAACTCAACTCTGAGAGTCAAGAGCCATTTAATGAAATTGGAATTACTTACCAAGAAATCAATCTATCTTCCCTCAGACTGTCAAAAGGTTAAAAAAAAGAAAAAGAAAAAAAAGTCTCACAACACCTATTTCAAAGGTACGAGGCTAGATCAAATATTTTCAAAATATTAACTAAAAACCTAATTAACACAAAATCAAAATTTCACTACCATATTTATAGTCAACCTAAATTTAGATGAAATATAAGTAACACCAAAATTTCTCCCTATTTAGGCACCAGCAATATCTAAGGAAAATATGATTTTCAGTAACAGCTTCTTTCTCTTTGTCTCCTTCAAACAATTTAGAAAGGAATGAGTAAAAACTGTTGGCTCAAAATTACTTCATTCAACATGCTCAAAAGTAAATAAGATAGCCCAGTCCATACTATAACTAAAAACTTTTTATCTAACTCATTGCAATTTCTATTAAGTGGCCAAAAAAGTCTATTTGGTTAACTCAGCACTACTTTATCACTAAAAAAATCCTCATACATAATAATCTTTGCTGCCCCAGAGACATATGCTTTTATTGGACTGATGAACCAAATAATTCAGGCTATCTTATTTGAAAACGTAAGCCCACTAACCTGGCCTCACATAACTACTATCAAATAATGCATCCTCATATTTTCAGGGCAATCTTAATTTTACAAATTATCAAAATCCACACGAAAATTTCAAAGGATATCACTATATATGCACGAATTGAACTAATATAGATTACTTTTAAATGTTCCAATAAAGAGTTTTGGGGGGAGGAAGTAGTTAAAAATATTCTATTTTTGCTTTAGTTATGCTCAATAATCTAGCATATTATAATACGATTTTTGTGTTTTTTCACCCACAAATGAAGCTGTCTAAATGATAATCAATACTTTCTTTAAGTGAACATTCCCTATTATCTTTCTTTCAGAAGTGACAAAAGCATATTTTCAGGCTATTTTTCTCAGCTGTCTTAGAGAAAAATCTGCCACCACGCATTCCATGTAAACTTCAAAGGCTCCACTGTCTAAAGCATGAAGCCAAGGAAGTCTTATACAACCTAATTCCTATCTTTCCAGCCTCAAGCACCCTCCTCTACCCTGGCCCCCCTTCTACCACACAGCCTATAAGCCCTGAAGACATGGAGTTCTCAGCTTCAATTCAACTTCTCCTATCCTGTGGAAACAGAAAAACCCAAAGTGCTGGGATCATAGCTTTCTTACTTTTAGATCCACAACGGCTAGCAAAGTATTTAGGAAACAGTAATTGTTCAATGTATGTTTAATAGATAAAATGTGGATCCAGCCTCTTTCCCTACACGCAGGTAGATTAATTTTAATATCAATAAATGAAAACTCTTTCACACAAAAGTTCACTACTACTTAAGAATCAAAAAACTGCATGTGATTAAAAACATACAAAAACAGCTGCTGACTGGCCTTCACTGTGTTTCACCAAGAATCATGGAGCAGACCCCTAATGTTCTCCTTACCACCAACTTCCTTGCACCAATTTCTTTAACATACTGCAGCCCAGATTAATCCTTCTAACTGCTCTAGACTCTCAAGAGATCCCACTAACAGTGTAATGAATGGTGGTAAAATGCCTTAACCCAGTATTCAAGTCCCCCCAATCTAATCTGAACTACCTTTCCAATCTTATTTCTTCCTATTCTATCACACCCTTCTCCATAGCCAAGCTAAAAATCTAGCTACGAACAATACTTCTCTACTGTGCCTTTACTCTTGCTAGTCACTGATACTAGACTATCTTTTCTTCCTCTTGTCCCTGAAACCCACATGTCCCAAATCAACTCTCTAAAGCATCCTTTTCAATACCACTTCCTCCTTAAGACTTGCTTAATCCCAGTAACTGCAGGTCATCTCTACTCTTCCAAATTCCCAGAGCACTCTATCTGTACCTCCATTATGGTTCCTACTACACAATAAAGTGCATTATTGTTATTGATAGCCATCTCCTACTAGCATCTAAGCACCTTCAAGAATCAATGTTTGGCTCAGGAAAGAAGGGGACAGAGATGCTTCTAGAAGAAGCTATATAAAGGTCTCAAAGCTGTTGGAGAAAGTGGAAACCGTAGCAAAGGCTACTCAAGAACACCAAGTGTAGTTTAAACACGTACTGATTGGGTGATATAAACACGGGGGAAAAATTATGAAAGGTCACTTTACTGGTCAATGTAAGAAGCATGCAGCCACACTGGTACTGAATCCATGCCCTTGAGTTCCATACTCACAAACATCCTATTCATGTAAGAGATACAGCTGGTCAAGAGAAATTTGGTGGTTTGAAAGACGGTAATTGTAGCAAGGACCAACGTGCTATTATCTTGTTTGATTTGACATCAAAAATCCCCAACAGGGACTGGCCTGGTGGTGTAGTGGTTAAGTTCGTGTGCTCTGCTTCAGCGGCCCGGGGTTCACAGGTTCGGATCCCGGGCGCGGACTCATGCACTGCTTATCAGGCCATGCTGTGGCAGGTATCCCATATAAAGTAGAGGAAGATGGGCATGGATGTTAGCCCAGGGCCAATCTTCCTCAGCAAAAAAGCGGAGGATTGGCAACAGATGTTAGCTCAGGGCTGATCTTCCTCAAACAAACAAACAAAAAACAATCCCCAACAAAGATGTATCTAACTAGTAAGGAGATTTGATATGTGTAATACGTAAAAACACATCATAATAATATATGACAGCAAAGTTGATATTAAGGACAGAAAACTTTGGGCAAAATCCACTGTCTTCCACTCAAAGAAAGCTTTAAACTTTGGCATTTTTGACAACACTGAAGATACTTTGGGAAGTCTTTCCCTGTAGCTTGATAGAATATTAACCAAAGACCCTCACTCAACTGTGTTGAAATGTCTGCTCTCACCCTGTGAAGGTTACATGGGATGACTAAGAGGTTGCTCGGGCACCTATCCGCTTGGATGACGTGAACAACCTATGTGGGGAAGAAGCAGGAGTCCAGTGAGCGAAACGGAGGTTTGCTTTGTTTTGTTTTGTTTTGTTTTTGGCCGGCCCCGCCAAGTGGAGTTTTTATAAGCAACGGTCTTGTGGTAGTAAAGGTGCAACATGGAAAGACTTAATCTTGGCATGCAGGAGCAGATAACGGACTAAGCAAATTTTTTAAAAGTTTTTATTTTGGACCTGCGAATTTAGCTGCCTTGAACCATAACTACATTCCCTTGAGTTTCAAACATAAGATTAGTCAAGTCCTATCATCCTCCTCCCACAAAAAAAAAAAAAAGCTCATGTCTAGCTCATCTTTCCATCATCCCAACGTAACGGCATCTTATAAAAGACAAAACTCAAACTTCGTTCACTAAACATTTTAAACTAAAGAAACAAATCCCTGACATCACAGCAGGAACAAAAACTTGGAGGAGGAAAAAAGCTCAGGGCATTTATCATCCTGTATTGTTACTTATCTAATTGTCCCACGAAAGGATAAACTCTGAGAGATGAATAACTGAGCTGTCCAGTTCACCAGTGAACGCCAAATACCTAGCACACTATCTGGCCCATGCTCAAAGTACAATAATATCTGAAGCCTGAATGAACAAAACGACACCACAAGAGTAAAGAAAACCCACTAAAACCTCACAAGCATCCTGACAATTATACCAAAATAAGATGCCCTAAATTCGAATTTTCATTAATCAAACTTCTTGCTAAAATGAACAGCTAATTATATACTTCAAGTTCCTGGAAGGCAGTGACTGTGTCCTTCCCAGCACTCAGCAATGCTTGTTGAACTGAATTCTATGCCTCCCTCCTCCTCCAACCAGAAGAGATTCAATAATACATATTTGATAACATAACTATCTAATTAGCCTTTTTCTAATGAAACCTTTGCCAGGTCATTTTAGGAACTACTGAATTTTATTTTAACCCAAGGCATTCAGTGATTGAATTTACCTCAGCCAAAACAGAATAAAAGAAGGGGTTTAATTTTTTTCTAAGTTTCTTCAATAGCGTCCTTAATCCTAACCTTAATCTAGCTATCTAAGTAAAAACATCTCTTTAAATCTATTATTTAGGGCCAGCCCCGTGGCTTAACAGTTAAGTGCTGGCACTCCGCTACTGGCGGCCCAGGTTCGGATGCTGGGTGCGCACCGACGCACCGCTTGTCCGGCGGGGCGCACACTGACACACTGCTTCTCCGGCCATGCTGAGGCCGCGTCCCACATACAGCAACTAGACGGATGTGCGACTATGACATACAACTATCTACTGGGGCTTTGGGAAACAAAAAAAGGAGGAGGATTGGCAATAGATGTTAGCTCAGAGTCGGTCTTCCTCAGCAAAAAGAGGAGGATTAGCACGGATGTTAGCTCAGGGCTGATGTTCCTCAGAAAAAAAATAAATAAATAAATCTATTATTTAATACATTGAACAATTATTGCCCACTGCCCCTAAATATAACAAAGTCAGGATCAGTTTTCACTCTGTTCAAAACAACAGGCACTCAAAGACGACTCCTGCAATGCCAACAATTATAATTATGTCAACGAGCCAACATTTACAACAAAAACATGCTTTTTATATCCACCATGCCTTTATCCTAACTCTGGAATTCACAGTTCAGTACTCTGTGTACTTTTTGGCATTTTCCAGAAATTCAGTCTTCAGAAAACAGTTTCATACTTAATATACCAGTATTTTTTTTATGACATTAAGACCACACTTTTGAGAAAAGGATAATAAAGTTGTAAAAGACTCTCCCAATTTCAAATTTCTTCTTCAAATAACCCAAGACAGATTCTGTAATTTAATAGAGTACTTATCAGCATTATGCAAAGCACTTACGACTAGCAGTAAAATATTCTAATGCTGGTTTTTCTGAAGAATTGACTCCATTTAGAATTCAATGGTAATTTATATTTTCCTCACTATTTTCAGAAATCCAAAAGCCCACAAAGAATAACTTTAAAGACTTTTTCAATTACAAAAGGAACACAAATGAATTGGATATACGTATATATAATTTTTAAATGATCTAATAAACAAACGTATACCTTAGGAATTTATATCATAGTTCTTACAAGTTAGAATGAAAGTGTCAATGGATATTTACGGTATAAAAGCCAATTCCATATATCATTTTAGTAAGTTCAAAATATTTTACAAGCAGATAGAATATTAATAATCAAGAGACAGGTATTTAGGGCCGGCCCCGTGGCTTAGTGGTTAAGTGCGCGTGCTCCGCTGCTGGCGGCCCGGGTTCGGATCCCGGGCGTGCACCGACACGCCGCTTCTCCGGCCATACTGAGGCCGCGTCCCACATACAGCAACCAGAAGGATGTGCAGCTATGACATACAACTATCTACTGGGGCTTCGGGGGGAAAAAAATAAAATAAAACCACATTGCTTAGACCTACTGAGTCAGAATCTGCATTTAAAAAAAAAAAAAGAGATAGGTATTTAAATTTTTCTTTTCCTATATATAACTGGACTTTAATTTATACAGAATTTTAAAAATATATAATCAAGGAAAATGAAATAAAGAGGAAGGTGCCTACTTATAAACATGAAGAATTAAATTAATATTCATGATATTAGTGTACATTTCTGTCACATTAAAAAAAAAATCTAGCAAATTGTTAAAGGTAAAGGCAGATGTCTATTTTTCCAGTATTCTAGTGTTTCACTATTATAACAAACTACTTAGGGGATAAACTGAAGATAGATCAGCATTACAAATATAAAAATGAAGAATAAATTTATTTCAGAAGAAAATAAACATTTCTATACCCAAACCATTCGTTTTATGAATTTTTAAGTGATCTTTAGGAGTTCTTTACAAAGAGATACATGAATATAAAGATTGATTCTTTTTCTTGCGTTCCTAATGTGACCTCAATTAAAATCCCTGGATAACCAGCAAACCAAACTTTCAGAAGCATTCATCTATTGCATACATATTAATTTAAATTTTTGTGATTTCAAATTTACATCATTTCCAAGGCAAAATTATTTTGAGAGAAATGTTAATACCAAAATTGAACCACAGTTCATTTTCAAGAAGTGTTCAACCTTCTAATGAGTAAAGACTGAATTCCAGAAAGTTCTTCTCAAACTAGGTTCAGCTGCCAAATAGCTTTTCCTGTGAAATACCAAAAATATCTGTAAAGCTCCCTACATGCACTAAAACTATAATGTATAGATTACCTTTGCTCTGTTAGTGCTATTATAAACTGATGAATCTTTTCACAAAATACATATCCAATAATCATGCAATCACTTAAAATCTCCATAAAATAACAATTTGAATTATTGTTCCAATGGATATTTACTTTTCCCAAACTCTATTCTCTTCTACTCAGAGATTTCCAAAAAAAACTTATGAATGGGGGCCAGCCCGGTGGTGCAAGCCGTTAAGTGCACACGCTGCGCTGCGGCGGCCCGGGGTTCACCGGTTCGGATCCCAGGCACGCACCGACACACTGCTTGGCAAGCCATGCTGTGGCGGTGTCCCATATAACGTGGAGGAAGATGGGCACGGATGTTAGCCCAGGGCGAGTCTTCCTCAGCAAAAAAAAAAAAAAAAAAAAATGAGGAGGATTGGCAGATGTTAGCACAGGGCTGATCTCCCTACCAAAAAAAAAAAAAAAAGTTATGAATGCATTGTCTCTACAGCAGACTTCCCGAGTTCCTACTGCTTTCAGCAGGCCATCAAAGTACACAGACTGGCTTTAAAAAAAGGGTATAACCAATTAAAGGTTTCTGGTTTGATATAGACTGGCAGAGGTTAAATTTTATAGTCCATACACTTGAGAATTAACCAAACAAGTTACCAGGTAAACTTTTAGGCACAATACTTAACTTTGGGAAAACTAAAAGGCTGGAAAAAGACATGTGGTTCTGCTATTTAAAGAAAGCATCTCAACTAATATACTACTGAACTAAAAAGTCAGTGATTAGTTTGCAGTCCCTCTAGTGTTCAACTAGTTAAACTAACAGTCTCAATATGGTAAAGACTGCTACTTATTTATTTCATCCTAGTAAATCTGTTCCACATATTAAATAGAAATGAATGTAATAAATACAAAACAAGGTGCAAAAAACAAATCAGCAGAATCTTAAATTTCTCCACATAAATCATTCAAGTTAAGATTCAGAAAGAATAAATCCAAAACTACACGCTTTCCACCTCAAGATTGATCATCAAGTACCCAGCATGATGCCTAGCACATAACAAGTGAACTATAAATATTTGATTATTGTCTAGTTCCCAGCTTCAACATATAACTATTTCAAATCATCATTTACTCTCAGTTTATTGCTACTATAAAATCAGGCACAATAAGCATAAATAAAAACTATTCTGCAAATAAAAAACCAAATGTGGAAAGGAAAATAGGCTTATTATGGCATGCAACATGAACTTGGAGTAGTAATTCTTGTTAATCAAACATTCTTGCTAATTCTGTATATGTAATAGTCAATAAAAAGTCCAAAACACTCTGGTCAATTGATAAGTAACATATACCATACACTTACTATAATTTTCAAGGATTAGATCACAATCCCTATTTAAAGCAATATGGGACATGATTTTAATTTTTTATTCTAAAATCCCTTTAGGAGCAAAGGCATAGATATTATCAATCATTCTTGCACAGCCAAAGCCAGAAAATGGTCAGTGATAAGAGACCAGTTTTCTAAAAATCAAATGCCTATACATAAATTAATTAAGATGAAATTGACAACGTAAGGTGGAAAAGAATTCAAGTTTTATCTACAGGTAGAAATTATGACCAAAACTCTGAATTGTAAAATAAATTCATGAAGATTTAAACATTCTGACAGTGGAGTTCATTAAAGGAAAAGTATGACTATGAAATGCATTCATACAGCATTTAAATTTATGCACTTTTCATATTCACTTCATGTTATATCATAAAATAAAGCTGTAATTCCCATATTATAGATAAGAATAAAAGACAAGAAAATTTAAATGGCTTGTCTATGATGACATATATGACAGGAAGAGGCATGGTGTGAACACCCAATCTTATTTTTAGTTTACTTACCATACTTATCTTACGGTCTCTACCTCTCCAAAGGTAAAAGATAACAAAAGAATGATAAATTTTTTCCTGGCCTCTATTCCATTTTGGATATGTGAGGGTGAATAAGAGAGAGTAATCCACAATCTATGACCCACACTTCTGCTGAATGCCAGCTGAGCTAAGGTCACAAATGGAAAAAAAGAATGATAGATGGTTCCTGGCTGAGAAGATGTGATTCACTAATGATGGAAGAACTCTTCAAGCATCCTCTGGGAGACATGGCTGCACTCCACGTGTCACCAAACGGAAATTTAGACCAACACAGGAAACGTGAGCTACTGTAGGTATACGAGTGAGCGTGTTTGCAAGCATCTTTGGAGGAGACACAACAACTCTGTCAACAGTCTTTGGAAAACGCCATTTTAAAACTACAGAACTTGCTAAGTACTAACCTGCTATCTTAAATATTTAGAAAGCAGATGGAACCAAAAGGCTATCTTTAGAACAATAGAACAGAAGAAAACTGACACTATAAAATGTTTACTAAGCATTTCATTGAAAATGTTTGCCTAAATCATATACCATCTCATTTTATCATGTAGTCTATAGCCATGATATTTAAAGAAGTTAGTAATTAAGTCAGGATTTCAGGGTGAGAGAGAGAAAGCTCAAGGAAAGTTTTCGGTCATTTTGATTCTACAGTGAAACATGTAGTTCCCAGGGAGAGCCTCAGCCAAGCAAACCTAGCTCATCACTTCTACGCAACAAGTGTGAACTCTAGTGTTGGGCTGGCAATTTATAACATATGCAGGGCAGCCAAGGTCACTCAATCCATGATGTATTTATAAGTTAACAGAGCTTCTGCCACGTAAATATCATCAAGCACTTTCACCCAATAAATAGTCTTCTTCTATAGCCCCTGTTTTACAGGACAAGAAGAACGCAAGCTTTTTGCCTACTGTTCAAACTACTTGCTATCTACAATACTAACAAAAATAATTTATGGAAAATAATTCAATTAATTTTAATAAAACTTCTTAAATTATAAACTATAAAAAATAAGCAACTGTAAAAAGGAAAAAAATTATATCACTGTCTTTTCAAATACGCAGTTAAAAAGAAATCAATGCAAGGGCCGGCCCGGTGGTGCAGTGGTTAGGTTCACGCGCTCCACTTCAGCGGCCAAGGGTTCGCAGGTTCAGATCCCGGGCACAGACCTACGCACCACTTATCAAACCATGCTGTGGCAGGTATCCCACCTGTAAAGTAGAGGAAGATGGGCATGGATGTTAGCCCAGGGCCAATCTTCCTCAGCAAAAAGAGGAGGATTAGCAAGAGATGTTAGCTCAGGGCTAATCTTCGTCACCAAAAAAGAAAAAAAAAAAAGAAATCAATGCATCAAGAAAATCTTTCAAATGTGGTCATATACTTTCCTTAAAACAGTCTTCTATAATAACAGCATGTTTTCCTATGTGATCCAGACTGCTGGGAGGACTTCATAGTATGCAACGGTGCTAAACTAATAATCTTTGTACAAACTTCTATTACATTCATTCATTTACTAATTAATTTATTCAATAAATATGTGCCAGGAATTATGCTGGTCCTACAATTACAATGATGGACAGAAGTCAGATGCAGGTCCTGCCCCTATGCAGTTTACAGCCTACAATGAGCTTCCCGTCTAGTCCTATTCATAACCTCTCAAAACCTCCAACTACCTAGTAAGTCCAAACTCCTTAGCCTAGTGTTTAAGTTCCATCACTATCAGGCACAAATATTTTCAATCAACTTCTCATCTTTTAACTCTTGCCCAACAGATATTCCAAACTTTCCTACTCTATATTCTTACACATGCAATTCCATATACCTGAAATGTGCTTGCCCTGACATAGCCAGGTAACTACATACCCAAATTCTACCCATTTTTGTGTGTGTGTGTGTGAGGAAGATTAGCCCTGAGCTAACATCCGATGCCAATCCTCCCCTTCTTTCCGAGGAAGATCGGCCCTGGGTTAACATCTGTGCTCATCCTCCTCTACTTTACATGGGACGCTGCCACAGCACGGCCCAACAAATGGTGCATCAGTGCACGTTCAGGATCCAAACCCCCGAACCCTGGGCCACAGAAGCAGAGCGTGCACACCTAACCGCTACGCCACCAGGCCAGCCCCCAAATTCTACCCATTCTTTAAGGCTTAGCTCAAGAATCAACTCTTCCTCAAAGCTCTGCCTCCTTCCATACAACTCCAATAACACTGTGCCCCTCTTAGGACATATGCAATAATGCTCTCTGTACATACGCTGTCTTCTCTATTAGACTGTCAGCTTCTGAAAAACAATGTTTGATTCATTTCTGTATTCTGCACAGCATCTAACACAATGTAGGCTCAAAAAATATCCGTTTAATAAATACATGGTGGTAATTTTAAATATAAAAGATCATTAAACAGTGATGACACTTTATAAAGCTCAAAGAATGCTTTTAAAACATCCTCTCATACATTATTTTATCGCTGCTATAAAATACTATAAATCTAAATGTGTGTGCAACTGAGCTGAATCAGTACTAACCCCAGGACATCCCATCAAAATGTTTTTGCCCCCTCAGTATCTTCTAGCTCACTGCCCCAACCACATTGGGAATCAAATTGATATCTGTGTATATCTGGACTAATCACTGATAACGCTATTTTAAGTCATTTAACCTTTTTTCATAAAACAGTATGTGCTTACTGAAGATGGGCTGGGGAGGGCTCTGGCTGACTTCTGGTTAATGAACCCTTTACTAAAGCAATGGGGATAATTGCCCCCGCCATGTTTGCTACTCAAATCAAGAGCCCCTCTTTGTTACACTCTTCATGAAACCAATAAATGACATAATAAATTTTTCCACAATAGAGTCATTGTCAACAAATGTTATTTCCTCCCTAAACAGAGTTGTATGTAATTTGTCAAAGAATGCCAAGGCAGACGTCCTTTCCATTATTAATATCTACTAGGCTACTTTTAAAATAAGTTAAAAATACATTGCCAGAAAACTGAACTGAGAGCATCTAAATTTTTCTCTTTTAGACTATTTATATTTCAATGTGAATAACACGCCCTCTTATAAATAGCAAACATCAAAATCGCTTATATTTAAACAAGTCCAAGATAACCTGTGAAAAAATAAAATAATCTTAATGAAGAGACCTCATCTTGATGAGGTACACACTTCCCTTATTCAGGCAGTCATTCCACAAATATTTACTTATTCCCTACTGGTGTCAGAAAGAACGCCTTCAAGAAGATTAGCAAAAGTCTTACCTCCCCCAAGGCTAGCAAAGCCATAAATAAAAGTAATTTTTAAAACGGAAGATATTTTGCATATGATATTATATTAAACAGGAAGAAGAGGTTTCTAATGACAGATTTGTGAATGCTCTAACCTTCACTTTACCGTTGTATACACACAATCTTTCTCAACACAAAGACACTTCATCTTTATCCAATTTTTATCTTATTCTTAAATTTTTTTTAATCAAGCCAGTTCTGCTGCATGATTAACTGCAAACTGCAGGGTATTATTCCACCACAATACCCTGGCAACCAGCTCAGATTCAGTTACACTATCACAGGACAAAAAAAAGAACTAATTGTATGATCATGTGGATATTGTAGAAGCCCTTTAGTTCAATCCTAGATGGGCCTCAAGAGGATAATGCTTATTCTGTTGAACTCACTGCCAAATCACAATATGAAAGAGCCAGGATCAAAACAAGATCCAATTATACAAAGAGTGCATTTTATCAATGTCGGGTCTATAAGAAATATGTATGTGGCCCACTACTTGTGAAAAATTGTTCAAAAATATTTACATAGATGGAGCTTTACAGAAAATTATCAAACACTTATTAGCCATAATGATATTCAATGAGAATCTCTTCAGGTAGCATCAGGACAGCAGCTTAGGCACAAAATACTTAAAGAAACCGAATCCAATTTCCTAATTCTCTCATGCTTACAACAGATTTCTAAACTGCTGGGATCTTTTGGAAGAGGGGAGAAGAAGCATATTTATGTGTTATTTCTACCATTAAAATATTTTTTATAAAGAATAAAAAATCTTAGCTCCTAGTAATGCTCATGGCTGAGTACATCTATATCAAATTCTAGTTACCATTTGCTCAAGAATCATAAAACAAAACAAAATGATTAATTCATTTTGTTTGTAAATTTGTAAATACTCTTTCAAACAATTATTCATGCAAGTTAAGCACAGACATCTATAAATCAGTTTAGTCTACTATACTTTAAACAGGTCCAGAAACCAGGTAGCTTAACTAAATAAATGATAGCCTCAGCAACCACCTCCTGCTTCACCCAATAGTTACCATGTTCTTTTTCTAAATATTTCTGATTTTCAAGATCTGGGCCCAGGATAATAGGTCTATAAAAAGAAAAGGAAGGAGAAAAAGACCTCTAATGACAACAGATATGTAATTCTAGCTCTTTCTTTATCTCAATAATATATAAAAGCAAATGCTAATCTCATATCAAGTTTAAATATTCAAATGTGTTGTATTCATGTCAAGTTAACTCCAAAACTATTTTTATTTATTTTATTTTTACTTCCCTGTTATCAATTTAGTGTGTGCTCAGTTCAGGGGATCAAGACTAAACATATGAGCTGACGTTATTGGAATCAACATTCACTAAGTGTCATAGAACACATTTAAAATCAAAAAAGATAAGTCCTCTGTCCAGAATTATGTAAGCCAGTGTTCCTTCTGTAAGTACAGGCAATAGATCTGATTTGTTATCAACAGAACTGTAATAGTTATGTAAGTTTTATTTAAAATGGTCTGGTAAAGTTGATTTATTCATTTTATATGGCACAATCACATCGTTTCATGTTATGTATTGCTTCACAGACGATAACGGTTTCAATTTTAAAAGGTACAAAATAGGGGTGTGGGTTCCACTCTGACTAGTGACATGACTAAGCCATGGACTTTTTCTAAGCTTCAGTTTCCCTTTGGGTGTAAATGAGAGAGGACACTCACTGAGACCTCTCAGTGAGGACCCACCAAGATCCATTCCCACCTTCTTCTTTCCTTAGAAAACCTCAGTTCTGGTTTAAGGACTTTTTATTTCATCTCCTATATAAAATACTCTAAACAGTAAGACTGACCTAATGCCATTTGAATAGGTCAGCAATGAATTTGCTTGGAAATTCATGTCAGCAATGAATTTGCTTGGAAATTTTGTAGCAAAATGTGTTGTTCTCTACCTATGTAATTTTACCTCCCTACCTCAATTTTAATATTTGAACATTATGTTCAAATGTATACTATTTCCTAAATTCTACTAATATTTAAACTTTTTCTCCAATTTACCACATTCAGATTCTTACACATCAACCTCTCTGAACACAAGATAAAACAAAGACACTGTTTTACTGGGCAAAGAAATCTTAATACTACCTTAATGTACAGAAACCTCTTCTAAATCTTAAAGCTTTCTATTAAAGAACAAAATTTTGAAATAAAATATACACAAACGGGGGGAAAAAAATCAAAAAAGCTATTCTTAAAATTGCTAGACTAAATACTTATATTATCAGTCACAATGTATTTATCACTAAAATTACTTACATATCAAGGAAAAAAACTGTAATACACCAAATAACAGTTTACCTCTTTTTAGGTAAATTTTCCACCCGACTTGTTCCCATGGTGGTTTTAATACCTCATTAATGGGGGGTTTTACTCAGGTTTACTTTATACAAGTAGGTGACTTTATATCAATGCAAAAATATTAGACCATAACGCCGACACTTACCAAAACACGAATCCCCCCCACTAAATCAACTGACTAGACTTAACTTTTCCTTAAAGCAACTATCTTTAAATTATAATTTTTTTACCAATTGTTTAATTTTCATATCATTAGAACATAAGCCCTTTACGTGCTATTTCACCACAATCTCAGTATAAAAGTCTCATTTTTCACAGAAAAAAACTAATTTCATGGTTCAGTAAGTTGCCTGTGGTTACACATCGATTTTATATACATTCAGAAGTCAGACTTTAGCTTGTTCTCTCAATTTCAAGCACATTTAACTTAA
This sequence comes from Diceros bicornis minor, assembly GCF_020826845.1. Taxonomy (NCBI): domain Eukaryota; kingdom Metazoa; phylum Chordata; class Mammalia; order Perissodactyla; family Rhinocerotidae; genus Diceros; species Diceros bicornis. The sequence continues at coordinate 13,669,341 of NC_080774.1, forward strand.
TAATTCTATCTAAGCCATTAGACTTTTTTCTATTCTTCATCAGATAGAATTCTGAAGTCATTATGACCTTACTATAATTTTAAAATATAAATTTATTGTTTACCAAAGTTAATAAGTAATTTATTTTCTTTTTTAAGGATATAATTTATAGTTTTCTATTAAATCTAATATTTCAGTAAGTATGCACTAGAATCATTTGGATAATCATCATACAACAAAAACTACTACTATTTTATAGCTTTAGCAAACTAATACTTTCAAAACTAAACAACAGAAAACAGAACATACTGTAATTATTTTAAAAATCAGAAGTTGTATATCAAGACTTGAATAATTTAGATCCCAGTGAAAACAAAGAATACTTACTTTATAAACTATTTAGAACTAGCTACCATTTACCACTGGTATGTGTTTTCCCTCAAAGTGCTTGTTTCCCATGAAATATGACTGTCTTTTTCTACTATCATCCACAAAATAACAACCAATACAAAAGGTAAATTTACTTTTCAGGTGCTCTGTGTTAACAATCTCAGGAACTATTAATGTCACGTAATAAAAGCTCCATATAAATGTTGATACACAAAATATTACAAATCTAGAATGCTAGAAATGATATAATTCACTTGTTATCAAAATCACCGGAATTTTATACTTGAAGAATAAATAAATCCAAACAATGTAAAAAAACTCTTTTCTAATTTAGTCAGATTAATTTCAGTGAGTCATAAATTGACCATCAATAATGAAAAAAAAAGATAGGGTGGAAAGTCAGGAGTCAGATTTTCTTTAGAAATTTTCAAACTGAAAGACATTTTACCTAGAGAGGGCCATTTCTGTCAATTTTACATGTCGTTACTTTCACAGAAAGCAATTTTTTTCATTTCAATTGAGAATTAAACCATTTACAATGCTGATTAAAATTACTTCATTTCATTTAGTCAAATGACCAGGAATTACCAAATTCAACTGAAAATTCCCAGACTATAAGAAACACAATAATATATTCCTACATACTTTACTGTCTACGATTTTAGAAAACTTAATGTCAACGTTTTTCTTTTTAGTATCCTAAGCAATAAGAGGTATTGATTTTCAGGGTTTGACTTTACCATCATAATTTGCCTTTGCTAGATCTTCTATGTTTTTCTTCCCTTCTCCTCTCCTATGCGCCCCTGCCTTTCCCGTGACTTAAGCATGTAGTCTTCATGTGATCTTTTAACTGCTTTTATAAATGATTCATGATGTTTTCTGTTGTTTTTAAATAGGCTCAAAGTGAGGTTTTTCCTCAAGCCAGAGCAAAAAGTTGTTGGGGAAAAGGATATTCACACAGTCTCAAAGTTTCACCCCAAATTTACTTAATAATTACAAAAGTAAAAGGGTATCTTTACACTGGAGAAATCTGGTAGACACTACTTTCAACAAGTAATCAAAACTTACTAGGATCAATATTGGGACAAACTGACATGCTGGGCCTCTGACGATGCCACAGGAAGTACATATTACCTACTCAAAATTATTGCCAAAAATGTTCAACCTGAATCTAATCATGAGGAAACAATTTCACAAATTCAGAATATGGAACATTTGCCAGGACAACTGAACTGCTCCCTTCAAATAACATCATTATCATTGAAGTATCCAAAAAAACAGACAACTTGGGGAATATTCTAAATTAGAGGAAACTAAAGAGACAAGACATCTAAATCCAACAGTGATCCCTGACTGAATCCTAGATTGGAGGGAAGCAGGCTATAAAAGGCATTACTGGGACAACTGAGGGAATTTGGATCAAAACTGAATTATTAGATAATTATATCAATGTTAAAGTTCTTGAGTATGATGATAGTATAATGGTTATGTAGGAAAATGTCCCATATTCTCATAGGAGTTACATGGTGAAGCACGCAGGGCTACAGATTCATGAAGTCTGGAAATTACCTTCAAATGGTTTAGACAGAAAGAAAAGTATATGTATATATGTGTGTAAATATTTTTCAAAAGAAGAAGCTGAGAGGAGGAGTTAAACTCTTCCTTGGAGATATCTAAACAAAGGTTACATCAATCCCATCATTTGAGATTATAGATGATAATCTATATATACAGATTATATTACCAGCTCTCCATTCTCTTCTCTCAGTCTTCCTCCATTCCTACAAAATGCCCAGTTCTTCTTCCAGAGGCTGGCAATCAGTTCAGTAGTAAAAACAATAGTACTAGAGTGTCTTAAATCATCTCACACTGGTCACTGAGAGAAAACCAGATCCATTTTTCCTAACTCTCTAATGTCTAATGTTGTTTTCGCAATGGCCCACACCTCCTGGCATGGGTGGCAGCACTCTAAAAAAAATGGAAAAAAGCAATACTTAACAACTCTAAATACAACAAAGGATTACAACTGCCAGTCTGCACCTACAGTGACAGTAAAGCCAATCCTGAAGACTTCTAATACTGATAATTGGGACAATCATTTTTTAGAGGTGGACCAATGTACTCCCATTTAATTTACATCTGTCTATCTGTAATAATCAAAAGGAAAAAAGGTAGCACAGAAAAATTAAACTTTAAAATTATTGACAGTACATATTTACAGTCAAGTTTCCTTACAGACCGTATACAAAATAAAATGGATATTTTTACCTCCTCAGGTATTAACAACAGAAGTAATAACGCCTTATTTTAACTAGGATTCAATCTCCTCACATTATCATATCATTTAAATTTTAAAGTGTATTTATTATGTCAACCTTTTGAGAGTACAATACTATGCCATGTTAGAACCATGTAAGATAGGTTTCCTTCATCATTCATTCAATCAACAAACATTATTAAGCATATACTAGGCTTATATAATACTTCTTCTGGACTGGAGACTCTTAATACTTTGGGTCAAACCATCTCCAGTCCCTAAAAGTCTGTGCTTGCTCTTTGTACCATTTTGGGGTTTCAGGATTGCATGTCTTTCCCACCACTGACTAATAGGTAATGAAATGACCAGAAGATTGTGTTTATAAAACAATTTTGTGCGGTAAATTAGGAGAAGTCAATTTAGCATACTATATTAATCTCTAAAATTTCAACTGAAAATGCAGAAAAGAATGTAGTCAAGCAAAAAGGGCAAAGGTATACTAAAATAAAATTGGCAAAGACTATTAATATATAGTTCAGTATGTAAGTATTGGTATTTTTTAATTTAAATAATCTTGTTTTCTCAAGTAAACAGAATATTTAAGTTCACAGCTCAATTTAGAATAAAATAATTTATTATAATATTATGATCTTCCTGCTCATATTCATCTTGTATATAATCTTTCTAATTATATCTCTTTCCTGATCAGAAATCTACAACAATTCCCAAAAATCTACCAAATTAAGTCCAAATTCCTCACCTTTGCTTCAGTGTACCCACATTATGGCTCACCTTCCCAGTCTTCCAGTCTCCCCTGACTAGTATTTCACTCATACCCGAAGCTCCAGACAAACCTACTCTTCCCACAATTTGTTCACTGCCTGCAGGCCCTCTGCACAGGCTACTTCCTCTGATTAGGACAAGTTCCATCCCAACCTAGACAACTCCTACTTATCCTGTAAGATTCACTTCAACCACAAGCCTCACCAACTCTGGGCTTCCCAATCATCTCCCTAACCTTTGTTCCCCAAGGTTGAATCTGATGCTTCTGCAGGATTCCATAACTTAACCATTTACAGCCTACTCCATTGTATCACAATCATGGATTTATTTAGCTACCTCCCCAATAAGACTGTGAGCTCCTTAAGGATAAAGACTCATTTTACATATCCAAGCCTGATCACAGGTCTTGCTTAATGTTAGAGGTTGAATAATCAGACCAGAAACCAAGAAAGTTATCAACTCTTAGCACTAGGGCTCATGATGTTCTCGTTACAAGTTTATGGAACACTTACGCGTTAGTCCTGGAACTGAATGTCTGCCCATTTGGAAGGTAATCAATCTACTACAGTCATGTGCCGCATAACGATGTTTTGGTCAACGATGAACCACATGACATGACAGTAGTCCCATAAGATTAGTGTCATATAGTGTAGCTGTGTCATAGGCTATACCATTTGGGTTTGTGTAAGTACACTCTATGATGTTTGCACAATGACGGAATTGCCTAACAACGCGTTTCCAAGAAGGTATCCCCATCGTTAAGTGACACATGCCTGTGTATTTCTCTTATATACGTACAGTGTTCTTTGCATTATACATTTGTGTGCTTGTCTTGTACCCTTTTTAGACTATAAACTTATCAAGGGTAGAGATTCCATCAAACCCCTGTAATTGGACCCATTAAACACACGTATGGACACAAGGAAGGACACACACCCCTGTTTGGTGTTCAGCCAGTGCCCTGCCTCAACACCACTATGCGGAAAAGGCAGTAAAGTTACAAATTTACCTTCCAGGGATCCAACAGAATCAAATCTTAATTCTGACCTCTTTATAACACAATTTAAGGTTTACTATGAAATTGTGTTTATAGTATAAGTCTAGACAAATTTCATATGAGCAGGGGTATCTTTGAGCCTCTAACATTTTATTATTCCCAGTTATTCCACCTAAACACTAAAACTCACACTCAAAAATATGATTACTTCAACCTGAAAGTATACTTTAAAAATTAATATTTGACAAACATTAGCAAGCACTGAATTTTACACAGAATAAACCAATTGTTTAAAAACTACCAAAATGTTTTTTAATTTTGATGTATGAGTTCATTGTTGTCATTGTAGTAGCAGCTGTAATAGTTACAATTACAGATTGTTCTCTGTGCTGTTCTAAGTACTTTTTTTATCCTTGTAACCCAACTGACAGTGAGGAAACTGAGGCACCAATAAGTTAAATAAATTGACCATGGATACACAGCTACCAAGTGATAGAGCAGGGACTCAAACCCAAGCCCACTCTATGAATCACTATGCCATACAGTACAAACAGCAATTCCCCAGACAAGAGCCCAAAAGCGTTTATCCAAGTGACAGGGACAGGCTATAAATGTGTTTTAGTCTTCTCTCAGACTATTTCATAAATATTTCAAGCATTTAAACAAAAAGTCTAATATTATAAAACTAAGGTGTGTGTGTATCCTGTAGGATTATTCTCTTTCTATGGGGATACTTTATACATTTAAGTCGAAGACGGTTGCTTTGGTATTATACTTTACTGTCAGGAGGTTGGTAGCATGCTATTTTGAGTACACTGTAAAGATAAGGGGAAATGTCTAATAACATAAAGAAAAAGCATTTAAGGAACAGTAAGTAAAATGTCCCAAAAGAAAATGTTACAAATAATGGTACCACCATGCTTAATGTTAACAGGGTTCTGCTAAAATTTATTTTACCCAAGATGAAATGACTCTTACATAAACTATAGAATGAAATTGATTCCAAAATATCCTCAATTTGTGTGACTACCAATTAAAATATTCCTTTTGTGTCCTTCATTTTTTCATGATTGCTCTACATGTCATATTCTCCCTCACTGGAAACAAAGTTGTCTTTATGCCACTCATTTTTCTAATTAAGTTTCAAATATTTTCTAATATTAGGTTGAACCATATAAAACTACCCTTTTCAACCACTTTTACCTACAAAAATGGACACTTCATATGCTTCAGTCTAATAACTTTCACAAATTCAACAGAGTAAAAAGAGTACAGGTACTTAACGAAGTTATGATTATTTCATCACTGTAATACTTTCCTGGTGGCACGCAAAGGAAAAAACAATTCACCCCGTTATGGGACTCAATGAGAAAGCAAATAAAAATAAAAAGTAATCATTCTCATGAGAAAACATTCACAATACAATGTTAAGTGAAAAGGACTGAATACAAAACAGTATGATACCAATTTCATTTACAAATAAAAACACCAAATATTAAAACTCTGTTTTAAACTTTAGGGTTTTTGTTTCTTTGTTCTCTTTGGCGGTTCTGCTTTCCTACTTTTCTAATTAAATGTAGTATTTCTGTAATTTATAAAAACAATTTAAAAAGTTAATCTTTGCTTAATTCTTTACCACAAAAATACTTAACACATTAATGAATCTACATATTCAATCTAAAGCAACTTTAAAACATTTAAACAGCCTACATCTTTTTGTTAACTCAGTAACAAAGTCCATGAGAAACAACACAATAACAAGTTATTTCTAGGAACACTGATCATGTACTTTCTTTGTATGGGTAAATAACTTTATACATCAACTAAATAAACCTAATAAACAGTTGGATTTGGTTTCATCGTTATAAAATGGTGACGTGCTACTAACAAATAAAGACCAGACCAAAAAGTTAAAACATAAGGGATCAGTATGAATTAGAGAAACGGAAGGAGATTAAGTCAGAAACAATCATGAAAAATAAAGGAGAAAGAAACTAAAAACAAAAACGCTATATTCTTCCACTACGTGTGTAAAATTTTTAAAAGAACCAAAATACATGTTTTGATACTAAAATGGATAAATCTAAGTGTTATAAGTATCTTCCAGAAGATATCTTATTTTTAAAATTCTGATAAACAGAATCCAGATGTTTAAAACTAATTTTACCTGAGTTCACTGCTCACTACATGAAATAAGCTTTAAGATGTATATAAGTTGTGAGATTTTGCTGACTAACTAGCTAAATAAGCAATCTTACCCAGAACAAGTTCTTATATTTATAAACCCAATACTCTAAAAAACATGAGGAGAAAAGTTGGAGTTGAATAGACAAATGGCCCATAACGTGGCCCATAACGTCAACAGCTCAATTAGTCCACTGTGGTTTACTGCCCTCTGGCTGTTGTGGCAGGAGACATCACAGATAAAAAACGGCTGCAGAGAAAAGCTAGGAAGTGTCAAACAGAAGTTGGCAGGAAATCCTTGAAGCAAATTTAGACACTATTTAGAATAGCCCCTCAAATATACATTAAAGTTAGTTTTACTCCTTCCTTAAAAAAATATTAAACATAGCAACTAACAAAACATTTCAAATACTATCGGAACCTTTTCAACCACAAATTAACAAAATATAGGGTAGTTTGAACATAAAAGTTGGCCCTAGGAAACTAAGTCAAAAAGAGACTACGCCCTACCCTAACTAAAGATGGGAATTAGTCTTGATTTAGAAAAATTCCTCAGCATACTAGATGCAAACATTTACGTAAAAACATAAAACATTTACTAAAAATTCAAAGAATATTTATAAAATTTCCTCTGGCTATAAATCTGTGGTAAATATAAAAAGTAGCTTAGAATAATGAAGCTCTTATATTAATTCAAAGTTTCCAGATATCAGATGTAGTCTGAAGTTAAAAATTAGGCAATGTTGCAGCAAATATTTTCTAGAATCATCTAATTACATAAAACATAGGAAACAAAGCAAAGGAAAACTTACTATGCCAAAATCAGACCGGATCCTTTATGGTAATCTTTCTTCAAAATACGACCCAATGTCATCTCATAATTTAGTCCAATAAGGCTTAGACTAAGTTTCTATTATCACTTCACAATTTTCCACCAGAGTTCAGCTGGCAATGAACCACAACAGCCACAGTCCAAGAAAAAACAATTCTGTTCATTTCACTGACTTGCTCATTACTCACAATTCACCATCATTTTAAAACAGTGAATCTTAGCCTTGTTTCCAACCCAACACACCCAGGGGACACAATACTTTCCTTTAATAATAGAGGCTCACAAGGTTCTGATTCCTAGCATGACTAGGAAACGACAAGAGAATTTGGAAAAAATGGGAGTGGAAAGAAGGATGAGAGTGAGAATGTTCCTTTTGAGAGACACACCCATTAAACACGGGTTTTTCTTCTCAGCAAGTCTTAATAACCTTTTCAGAATTTACCACGGTTCCAAAAATACATGATGCAAGTAATTTTTAAGAAAAAACAAAAACCTTACCCTGCAGTTCATGATGTATTACACCCACTAGGTTGGGTTCGTCTCCCCACCAGAATATCCATAACTCTTTGCAATCTGGTTTGACATCACGACGCCATACACACAGCAAGTTGGCTTGCAGACAGCGGATGAAACTTAACAGGATTGGATCATCTTGGGCTGGGGCTGAAATTATGGGTCCACAGTCCCCATGCCCTCCAAAATTGTACCTACGCCATTTGATTCCCGTGAGTTCAGCCTAGAAAAAGACAAGAAAATTACAATATAGATAAGCAAATTTGCTAAAATATTTACACTACACTTCACATCATAAGATTTCTCCCACTGAATGATGTTATGTCAATTCTTCCTGATTTTTAAACGGGAAAAAATTTCATTTCTTCCTATCAAGATTTTTACATAGTTCCTTACATTAAATAACAAAATACAACACACAGATAATCATTATTTCCTGTTGAACCAATTTTTACCTAAACATTTACTATAAAGTCTCTCTATATAAAACTATTTCTGTTATTATTCTTTATTTGATTCATAAACTATATTTAGAAAGCAGCGTTTAAAAAATAAGTTTGCAGAATTGAAATCATTTCTTTCAAAGGATTTCTTCTCATCAGAAGCTACAGTTTAAATCCTTTTTAATCAGAGAAACAGTTATTAGCGTACAGTACCACGGTGTTTCATTATGAACGCCAAAAAAGCTGCTAATAAAACTGATGCAAAGTTATCGACAATGTACGCATGTTATTTAACATGTAGCACACAGAAAAGCTTTGCTTCTATAACAATTCCCTAATGTAGTCTGGTCTTTTGTTTTTTAAACACATTTTAAAACATGAGAAATTTAAACCAGATGAAGAGCAGAACCTGTACTTTGTTCTGTTACATAGATTTGTATTTTAAAATTTCTTAAATCTTAGATTTAAGGAACTAAACTTCAAAGATGTTTCAACACAAACAAAAGGTGAATTCTTTACTTAAGTAGCTATAAACTACAACTATGCATTCCAAACTGATAGTAAAACTGATTCATAATATAATTCTGTACCAAACAGCCCATGTGTCCCTTGCATTCAATCCTTACTCACTCATCTTGCCCCTCCTCACCCCCCCACCACCAAATCAATAATTTCTGTCAAAAAGTTGTTGTTCAAAAAACAAGTACCACAGGGAAGAAAAATAACCATATCGTCTACTAACATAACTGAAACAAATTTAAAGTGCTAAAGCAATCAATCACTATAACCAACACATTTAAGGAAAAAAAAACAATTTTCCTCAATCCAAAACAAAAGGCTTCATTTCAAAACAAGAGTTCCAAAAATAATAATATGTAAACGAAAACTATCTGAAATTCAGTAATTTATCCTTTTACACTATGAGATATGCAAATCTAATCTTTAATGAATATTCTTCGTAAAAGCTGGCAGTGGCATCATTTAGGTCTTTTTATGCCACTTGGTTTCCTCTGACTGTAAAGGTATTACATGGCCAATGCAAAAAGTTCAAAAATAAATAATATAAATAAAAAGTAAACTAATCACACCCAAAATAATTATTTTCTATAATCACATCAGAAATAATTATCAGCATCTTACTATATGTTCTTCTTGTTTTTCTGTACATACACATTTTTCAAGTTGGAACCATACTGCATGGTTTTATAGCCTGCTTTTTTTGATTATAAGTATTTTTGTATATTACTAATTATTCTTCAAAAACAATTTTTAATGTTTGCATAATATTCTATTCACTGTTTGGAAAAAACATAATTTATTCCATAACAACTGGACAATCTTCCATTTTTTTCACTATTATAATTATTATAATTGGTGAACATCCTTGAACATTGTTATTTTCTCGATTATTTCCTTAGGAGAGATTGCTTGATGTAGAAATACCAGTCAAAGAATATGAATATTTTAAGACTCATGGATGAGTGCTACCATACTACTTTTCAATTAACAGTCCCACCAATACAAATAACCTCCTCCCAAATGGCATCTTTTAAAATACCTATCAATTTAATAGAACAGTATGTCCTTGTACTAATTTATAATTCTTGTTCTGCTTAGAGGAAATTATTATCATATATTTAATCAGAAGTATAACCAGGGGCCAGGCCTCCTGGGTTTGAATCTCAGCTCTGTACTTACCAGCTATAAGCAGCAAGTGTCTAGCAAGTTACTTAACCTTTGTCTCTCAGTTGCCTCACTAGGAAAACGAGGATAATGGCATTTATAGAGTTGATTAAATGAGTTAGTACATCTATAAAGCACTTAGGACAGTGCCTAGCAACGGCAAAAAATATGTATGGTATTATTATCATTACTAGTAGTAGTAGTACTATTTCTCTTTGAGTTGTCTGTTTATATCCTTTGTGTGTCTTTCTATCATACAAGTTCCTTTGTTTCTTCAAATAAAAGCAACGCGCATGTGTGTGTTTGTGTGAGTGTGTGTTTTAATCAGAAAGCCTAACATCAATTCTTAAATAAATGTCAAAGAAAGAAATTAAACAAAAAGACTAAAAAAGGGCAACTCGAATCAAAAAAGTTAAGTAGAAGACTAACTTTTCTTATCATCACCTAAGCTAGTGTTCTGTGCCTAAGGATCTGGGAGCATGGGGGGAGGAAGAGAGGAGGGGCATAAAAAGATACCACTAAATATGAATCACTAACACTTATATTAACCATATTTAAAAGGTTAGAAAATTAAGATTGATATCAGAGATTTAAAAGATCAAGTGAGTCAGTCCCCAAGAAAATCCATGAACAGCAATTTACACACTAGAATATTTTCACCTGTAACATCCAGCATGGTTCAGGAGACAAAATATTTGGCTTTGATTCAAGAGAATGGTTTCCTAATCCTAGCACTTCCATTAACTTCCTATCAGTGCTTCTACGGTCTCAGTGGTAAAGGGAAGCCACTGCCACCTGCTCTATATTCTTTATGGAGTTGTTCTAGCAAGTGATATAATACAAATGCAAGTGACATAACAGCAAGGCTACAAACTTAATCACTTCATAACTAACTCAGCTGAGAGAAGTGAAGTGTCCAATTATTTTAAAACAATTTAGTTCCCTTACCTTAAAATTAAAATTAAATCAAATATCATTATACCAGTCTTCACTGGAAAAATGTAACAATGAAATACCATTCAAGCCTAACAGAGATAACTAAGTATAAAATGAATGTTCAAAGACTTAGCTTTAAATTTTGCATTAATGTTTGATAAGAGGAAAGACGACTTAGTGATACTGAAATACTCTATCCAAGAAAAAAAGTCCTATTATGGATGTATATTCAATCAGACTAAAACATGTCCTCATATGCCATGATCACGTTTACAGTTAAAAATCAATTCCACACAAAGTGCTGTTGACCCAATGTATATCTCCAAGACTCAAAATTCTTTATCTAATGATTTCAAAATTATGAAGCAACCTTTTAAAATATTTCTAGGGGCCGGCCCAGTGGCCTAGTGGTTAAGTTCACACGCTCCACTTTGGCGGCCCGGGGTTCGCAGGTTCAGATCCCTGGCGCAGACCTACGCACCGCTCATTAAGCCATGCTGTGGCGCGGCATCCCACGTATAAAGTAGAGGAAGACAGGCACAGATGTTAGCCCAGGGCCAATCTCCCTCAGCAAAAAGAGGAGGATTGGTAACAGATGTTAGCTCAGGGCTAATCTTCCTCAGCAAATAATAAAATAAAATAAAATAAAATACTTATAGATGCAAATTATCCCCAAAATGCAGTATTTTTCACTGTCAAAGATGAACAATCCATAATTTAAGTTTAAAATTACATGGTTTTTAAAATACAGAATCAAAAAGATGAAATTAAAATATACAAGGAACAAAATTAGTATGTGCATATATATAATAATAACCACAACCATCATCATTTATTTATCACCTACTTAATACCCGGCACCATACCACCGGTCTTCACATATCATTTCCAATACAAGGCACCATACTGGAGTCCTCATATATAATTTCTAATCTTCACAAACAGACAGCTAAAGATATTAGGACTCAGAAAGGTTAAATAATTCTCCCATGATCACACAGACAGCAAACAGCAGATCCCAAATAAAACTGGATTTACAGCATAACTGAATTTAAAGCATAAATTCTTTCCACTCTGCCATGCTGCTTCATAGAGCTAATGGTAAAAATTAGCCCTAGAGGATTGTAAAATAGTACAAAGAAACTGTCATCAACTCAATTTAGCAATGACAAGAGCTCATGGCCATACTTTCTAATTTAAGAAAGTTCATGAATTTTTCTTTAGTCTTCCTGAGGTATTAAGAAAACTAGGATAAGAGTGTCCACACACCACCTCATGAACAGAAGAGACTACTTTTATTTCACTCAGATAATTACATATATGTCTTCTTTTACAGGCTACCACTATAAGACTGTATCTACACAAGCTAACTCTTAAAGCAAGAGAGACTGAAGGGACATCTCAGCATGGCTGATATCTGTAGTACAGGTAGTCAGGGTCCTCAGAAAACTGAACTTAACTGGCAGAGACTCTCCTGGTCTAAACAGAAGGCCACTAGTCATTTCAGAATGGTTGGAATTAAACAGATTACTACAGAATCAGGATAAATACACTTTCTAACAGCATGAATGTATTTAAAGAAAATTTATATTGATTCTTAATGTCCTATTCTTTAGGTACTACACTTAGGAAATGAGTTGATAAATTCTCCTAGTGGAGGTCATTTATTTGCACTGACCCATCACAATCAGATCCCTCATGACCAACGGCATATACTAGCAACGTGGCTCCCCGGAGTTGAAACTAATCAGAGGTAACGGAACAGAGTAAAACTAACAGGCCTTGCTAAGAATGAACCCAGGGTGTAGTATCATAAAAAGAACACTGGTTGGAGGTCAGGAGATTTGCGTTCGAGTTCTAGTTTTTCAGCTATTTACCTGTGTGATATTAGGAAATCTCTTCCATCTCAGGGCACCTCAGCTTCCCGACCTGTAAAGTGATATGGCTGACCTAGACACTATAAATGAGTTCCAGTCTCCAGGCCCAGGCTAATTACATCCCACTCACAAAGGCAACTTGTAAACGAGACCGAACCCTTATTAGACGCCTTAGAATGATCAGTAACAATAGGAGAGCTGCCGGAAGACATCTGAATTTTCAAGAAATAGTTGAAAGAAAGATTTCTCAAACTACAGAGCAATTGGGGCCGGCCTGGTGGCATAGTGGTTAAGTGTGTGTGCTCTGCTTCAGCGGCCCAGGGTTCGCAGGTTCGGATCCTGGACGCAGACCGATGCACGGCTTGTCAAGCCATGCTGTGGCAGCGTCCCATATAAAGTAGAGGAAGATGTGCACGGATGTTAGCCCAGGGCCAATCTTCCTCAGCAAAAAGAGGAGGATTGGCAACAGATATTAGCTCAGGGCTAATCTGCCTCACAAAAAAAAAAAAAAAAAAAAAAACTACAGAGCAATTAGCTTAATAGCAATCCTGGGCAGGATTCTAGGATGGTGTGTAGAAAAGGCAGCTGTGATCATTAGGGGCTAACCTGAGTGCACTAGGAAACTCCAAGTTGGCCTCACTCACCTCCTCCTGTGACAGGGTTACTCCTCTAACAGATCAAGGAAATAGGGTAAACATATTAAGTCACCTCTCAACCCGAGTCATAGGAAGGAAAAAAGTCAGGATAATAGAAAACTTCTGTTAAAACATAACTAATCAGCTTGAGGTAAAGATGGCAGAGTAAACACACACATCTGCTTTTGCTCTCTCTTAAATCCCTCTAAAACATCAGCAAAGAAGTTTGTTTCTTTGTTTTGTTATTTTCCTTGAATCAAAAAATCACAGTGGTAGGTAGGAGAGGAGAAGAGAACATCAAGATTTTGAAAGCTAAGAAGCAGATGCTCAAGAGGTAAAGAGACTTATAGTACCTAAGAAAACTGAATCCTAACTACTGAGAAAGCAGAGATACAACCCAATTTACACAGAATCCCCTCAGCCTCAGGAATCATAAATACAGGTACCTGTGGAAGTAGGGTTGAAAGGCAAAGAGGAGATAAAATAAGGAAAACTGGTTGAAAGCCTACTAAGAAGGCACTCAGAAGCCAGGTACCCTCCTCATTGCCCACCTTTAACCCAGCAAATTTACTGGAACGGTATTCTCTGGGGCCAGTAAAACCAAAGGTGTCTGGACTGGGCACACGCGCACTGAAGGCAGGGAACCAGAGTGAAAACAGTGCGTTAGGTAAGCATTACAGAATGAAGGTCAAAAACCACCCTGTCCCACCAGCTCCCTCTAAGCACCCAGAAAACTGGCAGCCAGTCTTTCATCCCCCAGAAAGGAGTCTGAGAAAGTCTTCTCTTGGGAAATCCCACTAGCTCAAGAGAAAAGACCTCAAGATACTGACATCAGAGGCTCCCCAACTAACAAACCGACCCAGATCAGTGAAATAGGGTAAACAAATGTCACTCACAGACTCAGAACTTCCAAGCAGTTTTTTATTTAGTCCACCATCCGTAAACATGAACAGACAATAGGAATTACTAAATAGTTGAGGAAAACCATTGAGGAATTATAGAGACAAAAACAAACAGAAAAGCAACCTGGAGGAAACAGACTACATTGGAAGAAGAAAACTTTTTTAAAAAATCTATCATTAATATTCTCAAAGAGATAAAGTAGTGCAACCATTAAAAAAGAACAGGACAGGGCCGGCCCCGTGGCTTAGCAGTTAAGTGCACGCACTCCGCTGCTGGCGGCCCGGGTTCAGATCCCAGGCGCACACCGACGCACCGCTTCTCCGGCCATGCTGAGGCGGCGTCCCACATACAGCAGCTAGAAGGATGTGCAACTATGACATACAACTATCTACTGGGGCTTTGGGGGAAAAAAAATAAATAAATAAAATTATTAAAAAAAAAAAGAACAGGACACTATTTCAGAAAAGAAGAACAGAGAACTAAAAGAGAGCTCTTGGAAATTTTTAAAGAATGATGCCAAAAATGATAAAACAATAGAAGGGCTGGAAAATAAAGTTTAGGAAATCTCCCAGAAAGTAAAGCAAATAAACAAAAATGAAAAATGGGGAGGGGGTGGGGAAGACAAAATTAGAGGAGCAGCCCAGGAAGTTCAAAATTGAATATAAGAGCTTTCAGAAAGAAAATACCAGAAACGAAAAAGAGGAAATGATCAATAAAATAATTCATGAAAATTTCCCAGAAAAAAGTGAATTTCTAGATTGAAAGGGTTAAGTATCCAGAACAATAGTTTAAAAGAGACTCACAAAAGGCATATAATTATAAACTTTTAACACACTGCAGACAAAGAGAAGGTCCTTCGAGTTTCCATATAGTAAAAAGAGGCCACATAGGAAGAATCAGGAATCAGAAGTATTTCTGACTTCTCAACAGCAATACCGAAAGCAAGAAGGCAATGGTGTAATAACTCCAAAACTCTAAAGGAAAACTATCCCAAACTAGGTATCTATGCCAATCTAAATTACCTATCAAGTGCAGAAGCAGAATAAATACATTTTAAAATATGCAGAGTCAAAAAAAAAAAGCACCCTTTCTCAGGAAGCTACTGGAGGTGTACCCCACCAAAAGAAGGGAATAAACCAAGAAGCCATAAGATTTAGGAAACAGATCACCATGGGAGGGAACAAAATGAATTCCTAAGATACAGGGAATAATCTGATGATTCCAGGTTGTCGACTGCTCACCAGTGTAGAGGGCAACCAATCTAGATAACTGCAGGTCAGACGGCTCCAGGAAAGACTCTGTCAAGAAAAAGAAACTGATAGGACAACTGATAAATCTGAAAGTCTTAAAAGGCAAAAAGTTTGCGGATGAGTTAGTTAAAAATACACAGAAAAGTGAAGAGTGAAAAAAGAAGATAATTACCATCTTCAAGTTACACAGAAAAGGAAAACCAATCAGAATTTACTATACGGCTCAGTCACATACTAACATAATCAAATGAATGTTAACACTGAATACTGAGCTAACCAAAATTACTATACAACTATTCTGGTAAACTGGAAGGATGGGAAAGGTATATTTGCTTTATAGGAGGCAGAGAGAATGAGTTAATTCCTCATCTTCAATAGAGAAAGATTCAGAATTTAAAAACCTATAAGTAACTATAAGCTTAGTATTTAGAAACACTTAAGTAAGAATCAAGATAATCAACAAAAGAGGATGAAAGTGTTTGCCTCTGGAGAAGGTAAAATAGGGCCCAGAAGCAGGGAAATGCTATTCGTATAAACCTTGTAGAACTACAGCCATGCGTCACTTAATGACAGGGATACGTTCTGAGAAATGAGTCCTTGGGCCATTTCGTCATTGTGCGAACACCATAGAGTACACTTACACAAACTTAGATGGTATAGCCTACTACTCACCTAGGCTATATGGTACTAATCTTATGGGACCGTTGTATTTGCAGTCCATTGTTGACTGAAACGTTGCTATGCAGCACACAACTGTATTTGATTCTTTAACTATGTAAGAGTATAGCTCTGATTAAAAAAACCCAAGAAATAAAAATAAAACAAAACTAATCAAAATGTGCTAACAAAATACATTTAATGCATATAAAAAGTTACTACTAATATTGAGAACTCATTTGTACTATTTTATAAATTGATTCTAGACAAATTCCTAAGCTTAAGAACAACTTAGTATCCCATAAACCGTGTTGCAAAAGCCAAAAAGTTATTTACCATGTGTTAAAATAGTGTATTGCTGTTGTCTGTTTCTTTTCTCCACTTTAGGCTATTAAAACTCCAGCTGGGCAGAGACATACTTCCACCTGCATGCTCCCTCCCACCTAGCTCTGGTCAAACTCTTCCTTTGCTAAGCAGCTTGCCAGGGACTCTCTCTGCAGAGGGGCTGAGGACAATAGGACATTGGGCATCCCATTTGACTCTCATCTAACATGGGATTTTCACATTGTGAAAGAGGCAGTGTGATAACTCTCCATAAAATGAAGTTGTATATCAACGATGCTTTCTAACATATATATTTTTTCGCTGATTCATAACTTTTTTCTTCCTCAACTGTAATATTCTTTTCAGCCCTCAGTTTACCAATAACAATTCAAAAATATAAAGATAAATAGGAAGCTGGTTTAGCAAAAGTATAAGTGAAAAGGGCTCAGAAGTTTTATTTCACAATAAGTTTAACACAATTAAACAGTGTGAAGTAACTACCAAAAAAGTTACTGCCATTTTAAGCCACATTAATAAAAGTACAGTATATGGATCCTACACAACAGATGTTACTTATCAAGTCACTAGTCAATACTGCTTTCAGCTCCTAGCTCCAGACTTCGAGAGGAATCCAGATAAAGTGAAACAAATGAACAGATGGAGGACCAGGTTAGTGAGGAAACCTGAACATGTCGTGACTAGACACTATACAGCCTCACGTGCAATCTTTTCAAGCAAACAAACGTGCAGCAAAAATCAAATAAAAGAATAAAGCCACAGCTGAATTAAGGTGAATGAATTTAATACGGAGTTACACCAATTCTGAAGAAATCTGAAAAACCTTCAATTATATGAAAGACCGATATGTAAAAGATGAATTCAATTTGCAGGGCCCAGACCCAAACGTTGATAGCAGAGAATCAAATGCAAAAACTGAGGATTAAAACAACAACAACAACAAGAGCTCCCCCAAGCAAGAACCCCCGACTGAGACCCCTGAGGATTACAGACATGGGGGTCAAGGAGAAGCTGGTCAATACTAGACACGGCTTCAAACATCAGAGCGTTGATTGGACAATATGATTTATAAGGTTCTTTTCAAACTTGAAACATGAATCACAAAGACTCCTTCCTTCTAAACACAGGATTTCATAACTCTAATATCATTTGTATCTCAGTCAACTAGGTTAGTGGTTAGCAAACTGTGGCCTGCGAGCTGGCCACTTGCATTTTGAAAATAAAGTTTTATTAGTGCACAACTATGTCCATTTATTTACATATTGTCTGTGGCTGCTTCCACACTACCATCACAGAGTTCAGTAGTTGCAAGGGGGACTGTACGCACACAGCCTGAATTAATTACTCTCTGGTCCTACAAGAAAAAGTCTGCTGACCACTGAACTAGGATAACATACACAGGCATATGACATTTAAAATATAAATAAGAAGCACCAGAACTGTCATCTCACCATAAACAACTAGCAAACTAGACACAAAATATGAAACTACTGTTTTCGGATACTGGACAACAGGCAGCACAGAGCTAGAATCTCTCAAGAGAAAGAAAACCAATGAGGTGAGCCCTACAAAGCCTGAGGCAGCAGGAATTGCTGAGAGCAGATCACCAGAAAGGAGACAGTTATGCAGAAAGAGAGCTCCAGAGATCTGATAGGGGTTCTTTTGAGACTATTCCTAAATACTAAGCTGCACATTCAAACAGTAAAATTCAATGGGGCCAGGCAAAGAACTACTAGAGGGCTATTGTTCTAACAACTCACACAAAGCTGGGAGGCAGTCCAGTTCTGAACAGAGTGAAAAACATTGTTAAACACCTTGGGCATTAAATAGTGACCATGGAAAAGTCACACTTTGAAAGCAGGAAACTAGGCCTAGCATAAAGACTGCTCTAACCCACCCTAATAATTGAGCCTCAAAAATCATCATAACATGGGGCCGGCCCGGTGGAGCAAGCGGTTAAGTGCGCGCGCTCCGCTGCGGCAGCCCAGGGTTCAACGGGTCGGATCCCGGGTGTGCCCCAATGCACTGCTTCTTAAGCCATGCTATGGCAGTGTCCCATATAAAGTAGAGGAAGATGGGCATGGATGTTAGCTCAGGGCCAGTCTTCCTCGGCAAAAAAGAGGAGGATTGGCATTGGATGTTAGCTCAGGGCTGGTCTTCCTCACACACACCAAAAAAAAAAATCATCATCACAATCATCATCGTCATCATATCATCTACAAACAACTTAACTGCCAGCCAAAACAACATTCAACTCTTTAAAGAAATAAAATCCAGATTTTCAACAACATAATATTCACAATGTCCAGCATCTAATAAAAACACACCAGACATTCAAAGAAGTAGCAAAAGGAGACCCATGGCCAGGAGAAAAATCACTGAAGAGAAATAAACCCAGAAATTAGAGTGATGATGGAATTAAAAATCACTTTAAAACAGTTATTATAAGTATGGCCAAGGATTTAAAGGAAAACACAACTTAATAAGGCCAGAAATGGAAGATATAAACAAATATACCTCAAATATGCCAAATATGAAATGCACAATGCAATAAATGGGTTTAACAGCAGATTAAGCAATGCCAAAAAAAAAGGTGAAAGGACTTGAAAACATACAATATAATTATCCAAGCTGAAGAACAGAGAATTTTTAAAAACTGAAAGAATAATGAGTAAAGCCAAAGCAGTCAGAATAATATCAAGCAATCTAATATACATGTTATTGGGTCCCAGAAATCAACAGGGGTGATGAGAGGGGAAAAAAAAAGAAAACATTTTTGAATAATGATCAAATTGTCCCCAAATTTCATGAGAACAATAAATCTCAGAACCAAGGAGTTCAGTGAACCCAAAGCAGCATAAACAAACAAAAAAGCACACCAAAATACATCAAATTAAATTTCTGAAAACCAGTGATAAAAAGCAAATCTTAAAAGCTGTCAAGAGGAAACAAGACACACTACATAAGGGGAAACAAACACAATATTTACAACAGACTTCTCATCAGAAAATATGCAAGCCAGAAAACAATGGAACATGTAGAAAGGAAAACAAATCTTCATATCTAGAGTTCTAGATCAAGCACAAATATCCTTCAAAAATGAAGGTAAAATATAGATTTTTTTTTTTAGATGAACAGAAGCCAATGGAACTACACTATAATACATGTAACTAGAGTAAATGCCTAAAAAAAGTTTCTTCAGATGCAAGTAAAGTATCAGACGGAAACCTGGATCTACACAAAAGACATGAGCACAAGAAATAGTTAACATATAAATAAATATAAAACATGTTTTCCCATTTAATGTCTTTAATAGCTAATTAACTGTTTACAGCAAAAATAATAATACATCATGGACTATATAGCAGACACAGAAGAAAAATGTATGACAACAACAGCACAAAGGCCAGAAGGAGAAAACAGAAGTACACTGTTCCAGGTTTTTGCATTATAAATAAAGGAATTTAATATCATTTGGAGGTAAACTGAGATAAGTTAAAGATGCATATTATAAACCCTGACCAGTCCTTAAAAAGTAAAACAGAGAGATGTATCTAATAAGCCAATATTGAGGATAAAATGGAATCATAAAAAAAATTCAAATAATCCAAAAGAAAGCAGGAAAAGAGGGAAAAAAAAAAGGAACAAAGAACAAATGGGACAGATGGGGGGGAAAAAAGTCAAGACAGTAGACTTAAACCCAATCATATCAATATAATTATATTAAATATAAGTAATCTAACTATTACAATTAAAAGACATCAGTTCACAGAATGAATACAAAATGCTAAAAGGCCCAACTATATATCGCCCACTTTAAACACAAAGAAATGCACTTTAAATATAAAGACGAGTTAGGTTAAAAGGAAAATGATAGAAAAAGATATATCATGCAAACACAAATTATAAGAAAGCTGAAGTGGCTAGATTAATAGCAAAGTTGACTCCAAGACGACTACTACTAGGAATAGAGAGGGAAATTTCGTAATGATAGAAATGTCAATTCTTCGAGAAGACATAAATCCCAAATGTTTAGGCACCTAATAACAAAGCTTCAAAATATATGAAGCAAAAACCAATATATCTAAAAGGAGAAACTGACAAATCCAGAATTATAATTGGAGATTTCAACAGGCTTCTCTCTGCAACTGATACAACGAGTGGACAGAAAATCAATAAGGATAAAGAAAACATGAACAACACTATCAACCACCATAACCAAACTGACATTTATAAAACATTACACTCAACAACAGAATACACATTTTTTTCAAATGCACATGGAACATTCACCCAGAGAAACCATATGCTGGGCCATAAACAAATATAAATATATTTTAAAAACTGAAAAAATAAAAATATATTTTTAAAAATCAGATTTTAAATTCTATTCTAATTCTGAATAGAATTAAATTAGAAATTAACAAAATATCTAGGGGCCAGCCCAGTGGTGTAGTGGGTAAGTTCGTGCGTTCCGCTTTGGCGGCCCAGGGTTCACCAGTTCGGATCCTGGGCGCAGACCTACTCACCACTCATCAAGCCATGCTGAGGCAGAATCCCACACAGAAGAGCTACAACTCTACAACTATGATACACAACTATGTACTGGGGCTTTGGGGAGAAAAAAGAAAAAAAGAGGAGGATTGGCACCAAATGTTAGCGCAGGGCCAATCTTCCTCAAAAAAAAAAAAAATCTAGAACATCCTCATTCCCCTGCAAAATCTAGAAATAATACTTCTAAAAACACAGAGGACCAAAAAAAAATCACAAGGGAAACTATGGCATATTTTGAACTGACTGATTATGAAAGCAAAATATACCAAAATGTGTGGGACACAAGTGCTCAAAGAGAAATCTGTAGCTTTAAATGTTTATATTAGAATGGAAGAAAGGTGTAAAATCGCTCTAAGCTTCTTCCTTCAGGAGCTAGAAAGAGAAGTGTAAATTAAGCCAAATGCAAACTGAGGGGAAAAAATAATGAAGAAAAGAGAAGAAATAAACAAAATATAAAACTAATTAACACTAGAGAAAACCAGTAAAACAAAAAGCTGGTTATTTTAAAATATAAATAAAATTGACAAACTTCTCACTAGGTTAATCAAGAGAGAAAGAAAGGACAAATTACCCATATCAGGAATGAAAGATGAGGAATTACTTCACATCCTAAAGACACTGAAAAGCATGGAATTATTATAAACAACTTTATGCCAATAATTACAATTACTTAGATTAACTGGACAAACTCTTTGAAAGAATTACCAAACTAACACAAAAAAGAGATAGAAAATCTGAACAGCCCTATATCTATTAAAGAAATGGAATTCATAATTTAAAACCTTCCCACAAAGAATTCTCCAAAGCAAGATGGCTTCACTGGTAAATTCTATCAAACATCTAAGGAAGAAACACCACCAGTCCTACACAAACCTTTTCAGAAAACAGAGGAGGGACTACTTCCCAAATCAACTTATGAGACCAACATTACTAAGACTAGACAAAAACATTACAAGAAATTTACATGCCAATATCCCTCATAAACATAGCTTTAAAAGTTGTTAACAAAATATCAGCAAATCAACTCCAGCAATACAAAAAAATGATAACACACCCTCCACATGGAGTTTATCTTGGGAATTCACGCTTAGCTGAATTAATTCAAAAGCCCATCAATGTAATTTGAATCAAGCTTAGTTCAAAAACCCATCAGTGTAATTCCCCATATTAACAGAACAAAGCCTATGATGATCTCACTAGCTGCAGAAAAAAACATTTAACAAAATTTCAACACCTATTCATGGTAAAAACTAAGCAAACCAGGAATTAAAGGAAACTTCCTCAACCTAATTAAGGGGATGTTCGAAAACATACAGCTAACACCACAACTAATGATAAAAGATTGAACACTTTCCACCTAAGATCAAGAACAAAGAAGGATGTACACTCTTACCACTTCTGTTCAACTTTGTACTGTAGGTCCCAACCAATGAAATAAAGCAAGAAAAAGAACTAAAATGCATACAGATTGGAAAGGAAGATATAACACCATCTTTATTCACAGACATCATCATGCATATTTACAAAAATTAAAGGACTTTACAGAAAAGCTACTATAACTAATAACTGAGTTAGGAAAGTTGCAGTATGTAGGATAAACATACAAAATTTAATTGTATTTCTACATGCTAGCAGTGAACAATTGAAAAATAATACTTAAAAACAATGCCACTTATAATAGCATGGAAGAATATGAACTACTTAGGGATAAATCTGAAAGCATATGTTCCAGACCTGTACACCAAGAACTACAACAATGTTGAGAGAAATTAAAGATCTAAAGAAATGGAGAGCTAGACTATGTTCATGGACTGAAAGACCTAATTGTTAACATGTCAATTCTCCCCAATTTCATCTACAGATTCAACAAAATCACAATCTAATCTTTGCAGAGTCTTTTTTGAACAAATTGACAGGTTGATTCTAAAACGTATATTGATATGCAAAGTACCCAGAAGAGCCAAAACAATTTTGAAAAAGAACAAAGTTGGAGAATCTACCCTGATTTCAAGACACACTGTAAAATTCCAACAATCATGATAGTGTGATATTGGCATAAGAGACATGTAGATCAAAGGAACAGAACATAGAATCCAAAAATAAACCCTTGCATACACATTCACACATACATTCAATACATTTGATTGATTTCTGACAGTGATGTCAAGGTAATTCAATGCAGAAGCACAGTCTTTTCAACAAATGATGCTAGAACAACTAGATACCCACACATGAAAAGAATTTCAACCCTTACCTCACATCACACAAAACAACTGACTCAAAATGGATCACTTAATCACAGACCTAAACCTAATAATTAACACTATAAAACTTATGAAAGAAATCATAAGAGAAAATCTTTGCTACCTTGGAATAGAAATTAGAACTCATATATAGCTGGTGGGAATATAAAATGGTACTACCATTTTTTAAAAGTTTAGCCGTGCTTTATAAAGTAAAACCTGTATTTCCCACGTGATTCAGCAAGTGCACTCCTAGTTATTTACATAAATAAAAACATATGCCCCACAGAAAAACCAGTACATGAAAACCAGTACAGTTCATAATCATCAATCAATGGATGGATAAGTAAATTGTGGTATATCAATACAAGGGACTACTACTTAACAATAAAAAGGAATGACCTACTTCAGCAACAATATGAAGCCAGACAAAGACTACATACTCTATGATTCCATTTATTAAAAAATTCTAGAAAAGTTAAAATGAATCTATAGTAACAGAGATCAGTGGTTGCCTGGAGGTGGGCGGTGATTTCACAGACATATACATTTGTCAAAATTCATGAAACTGTACTTACTTGCTTAAAATAGGTATATTTTATTATATGTAAATTATACCTCAATAAAGATAATCAAAAATTTATGTATTAATAAAAGAATCATGTAAAAAATCTCTCAAATAAAAAAATCTATTTTTAATATAGCCAAAGTACTATCTTACGCATCTCCAAGATAACAGTGAATCTCTTTTAGAAAGTACACAATAGTTTTTTTCTTTTTTTTTTTTTTTTGGTGAGGGAGATTGGCCATGAGCTAACATCTGTGCCCATCTTCCTCTATTTTGTAAATGGGACGCTGCCACAGCATGGCTTGATGAGCAGTGCGCAGGTCCGCTCCAGGGATCCAAGCCTGCGAACCCCGGGCTGCCGAAGCTGAGCACACAAACTTAACCACTACGCCATCGGGCCGGCCCCTAGAAAGTACACAATATTTCTGAAAAAATTATTTTTATGCGTAACTACATCAGAACACTGGTTAATGATTTATATTTATTAACCTTAACTAAAAGAGAACTCTTGTGAAATTTCTGGGAACTGAACTATTTAATGAATCAGTTCATTAGTGACATTAGGATGATTTCTTACCCAACTGCAACAACAGACTATAAACAGAAATTTACAGTATTTTCTCTGTATAGCAGACATTGTTAGTTGGCTACACAAATATGAACAGCTCCTTCCTCCACAGTAACATACACTCTATATTGCTGGAGAGAACAAAGTGCCCACTTAAATAGCTACATTTCCCAGCATCCCTGAGGTTAAACATGGCCAGATGTGTTGTAATGAACTTCCTAGAAGTTTCCTTAAAAAGGAAGGGTGTGGCCTTCCTACATTTCCTCCTGCTTCCTATCTAGAATGCCACCACGATGACTAGAGTTTGAACAGCCACCTTGGACAATATGCTACTTGTGATAAACTGAAGATGATAGAGTAAAAAGAAAGGGCGAGCCTGGGTCCCTTGATGACTGATAAGTAACCAAACCAAACCAAACTGCCTGTATATAAAAAAGAAATTAATTTCCATCTTGTTTAAGCTATTTGTCTATTTTTCAATAAGCACAGGATTGTGTTACTATACTACATCATTTTTGATGTAAGAATTTCAGCAACTGGCGTTTTATTTTTAAAAAACTAAAAGACTTTCAGTGAGGTGATGAAATTTTTTTGAGACTATGCAGTTACCTGGGTTTTTACCTTGCCCCAGTCATTGATCAAAACAATAAACTATCCTAATTTTTCATTTTACAAATGATTTCTCAATTTGGAATAAAGTAGTCTAAGAGAAAAAAAATCTATCTATCTGTGGGAAGAACTTTTAAGCTGCATTATTACTCCATTAATCTCTGATGAAACTTTAAAAAAAGGTAAACTGTATTATCTCTCCATTAATCTCAGACAAATCTATATGCTCTAGTGATTTCTACCTTCATGCTTGTGCTAAATTATATGGTCTACACTGTTAATGTTTAAAAGGCTCAGAAAAGAAAGAGACCAATGTTTGGAGTAGCCAGGAGGAGCTTCATAGAAGCCGTAAAAGGATGTACACAGGAGAAGAGCAGCACGCAGTACAATGCCCTGGTTAAGCCTCCAGGCTCTGAAGTCTTCAGCTCCATCACTTGCTGGCTGTGTGACCTTGGGCAAATTATTTAAATTTCTTGCTTCAGTTTTCTTGTCTGAAAAATGGGAACAGTAGTATCTCCCTCACCAGGATCTTGATGAGAAAATGCACGTAGCTGGCACGCAGTTCAGCAGGTGCAGGCATTCAGTAAGCACTCTTAGAGCAAAGGCTCTGAGGTGATAATGTGCATGACATGTAAATGCCTGACGACATACAGATTCCTATTAGTGAGTAGTTGGAAATTTTAAATAAAAAAGGAAAACAAAAGGCTTTTTAGGGGTTGAACACTTTTGAAAAATAAGAAAACTCACAGAATATGTATATCTGTATGTATGAAAAAATGCTCATAACCTTATTAGAAATAAAAAAACTGAAAACTAAAATATTGAGATATTTTTTGCTCAGAGCAGAAAAATTAAATAGTAAGTTTCACTATCAGTGAGGATGAAAGAAATGGGCATTTATATATATAGCCCATAGGAATATAAACTGACACACCTTCTTAAAGAATTTATGGCTATAACTATCAAAATTTAATGCATAACTGCACTATTACAGGAAAAAACATTGAATCTTAATGTTTCTCACAGTTGATGGTTAAATAAACAATAGTACATCCCATCCTATGAAACAGGATACAACTGTTAAAAAAAAACCATAACAGGGGCCGGCGCCGGAGCGTAGCAATTAAGTGTGCGCGCTCCGCTGCTGGCGGCCCAGGGTTCAGATCCTGGGCGTGCACCGATGCACCGCTTGTCAGGCCATGCTGTGGCGGCATCCCACATAAAGTGGAGGATGATGGGCACAGATGTTAGCCCAGGGCCAGTCTTCCTCAGCAAAAAGAGGAGGATTGGCATGGATGTTAGCTCAGAGCTGATCTTCCTCACAAAAAAAAAAAAAAACCCATAATAAAAAACAATGAGGTAAATCTAAATTTACTGACTTGAAAATATTTTAGGACAACGTTAAGTGGAAAAAGCACAGTGTAGGAAAAGTTGGAGAATTAGCCCCATCTGTAATTTTTTTAACTACAAATATGTCTACCATCAACAGAACACATAAACTGTGGTCTAAGAGTGAATTACAACTGCACATTGTTGGAACATAATATTAAACTAAAACAGCAAGTTGTAAAAGAATATAGTATATTCCATTTATAAAAAGTTCAAAAACATACAAAACTATATATGTATACACACACACACACTAAATATATATGATTAAAACCAGCCCAGTGGTGTAGTGGTTAAGTTTGTGCGTTCCACTTCAGTGACTCGGGTTTGGATCCCAGGCGTGGACCTACGCACCGCTCATCAAGCCATGCTGTGGTGGCATCCCATGTATAAAATAGAGGAAGATGGGCACAGATGTTAGCTCAGCGCCAACCTTCCTCAGCAAAAAGAGGAAGATTGGCAACAGACGTTAGCTTAGGGCTAATCTTCCTCACCAAAAAAAAAAAAAAAAATTAGAGAATGATAAACATAAAATTCAGGATAATAGTTACCTCTGAAGGGAGAGGAAAGAGAATGGGAAGGGAAGGGCACCAAAGGACTTCACAAATGATAGGTTCTTTTTCTTACTCTGGGTATTAGGTACACAGGTGTTCACTGTATCATGATTCTTTCCAACTTATTATGATTTACACATACTATTTTTATCTACTCCA
The DNA here is from genome assembly GCF_020826845.1 of Diceros bicornis minor. Taxonomy (NCBI): domain Eukaryota; kingdom Metazoa; phylum Chordata; class Mammalia; order Perissodactyla; family Rhinocerotidae; genus Diceros; species Diceros bicornis. The sequence goes on from NC_080774.1 coordinate 13,696,646, forward strand.
TATCTCACAAAAACAATTTTGAAACTGCATATGTGTATAGGCACACAAACATCTATGCAGAAACAAGAAAAAAAACCTGGAATGATAAAAATTAAACTACTGATGGTTACCTCCCCATGAGGAATGGGAACCTTCTTTTATATTAGATCCTTCAATACTGTTGTTGGAATTTGAGACTGACATAATTTTTTTATTAAATTTATAAAATAGACTTTTATCTTAAAATTAAGATTATGAAAATTATAACCACATGGAAAATGTTAGCACATGTAGCTGAATAAAGAACTGTATTTACATTGTGATTATATCTATGTACAAAAAACATGCCCATTAACAAGAATAGAAGAGTTAAAGTAAATCTGATCTAACGGAGTGACTGGATTATAGGTTAATTCTTCTATAATTTTAATTTCTTGGAAGTTTTATTTCTTGGAAGTATTCTGTATTTCATTAGTACTACCTCACTTGGAGAGAAATTAAAGAAAAATGACACCTGCAAGAAAGCCAACTCTCCACCTTCAGGGTAGCCAAGTGAAAACTCTACCCACTTGGGAAGGCTGAATGAATTACAGCCCATCGACAATGGATAGCACATGCTGTGCCAGTAAGTGCACTCAAAACTAGAGAGGATCCCCACCACACCAAGGAGATTACATCAAAAGGTCTGAAGTGCATATGTACATTTTAGCGCTTAACTGAGAACTGGCGCTGCCAAGTCAAAGTGCCGCAGGGCAGGGAAGGCTCCAGAGCACAGAGAGCCCAGGAATGTGCTGAAAAAGGAAAGAGAATGGAAGGGATGGGCAGAGAGGGAGGAGGAAGGGAAAATTTTTCCCAATCTGTGAGATAAAAATATGACATGGCATAACAATTACACTCTCAATACCTATTAAAAAAAATGCACAATTGGAAAGCTAAGTGCTGAGGGAACAAAGAATCAAATGATAGAAACAAACATTTAAAGGAACACAAAATCAGAAAGAGGAACAGGCACCAAAGATACGTACGCACTGTTTTGTAAACTTTACAAAAACATCCTCTCTATTCTATCCACAATGCCAATTCCTAAAAATTGGCAATTTCCACAAAGGCAAGAAGAAAAACAGGGGTAAAAGTCTATTTCATCCTCCTACCAAAAATATCACCAATATAAAATTAATATAAACAAAACCTTTAAATAAAAAACTATGGGCCGGCCCTGTGGCTTAGCAGTTAAGTGCGAGCGCTCCGCTGCTGGCGGCCCGGGTTCGGATCCCGGGCGCGCACCAACGCACTGCTTCTCCGGCCATGCTGAGGCTGCGTCCCACATACAGCAACTAGCAGGTTGTGCAGCTATGACATACAACTATCTACTGGGGCTTTGGGGGAGGGGGAAATAAATAAAATCTTTAAAAATAAATAAATGAATGAATGAATGAAAACATCCCAAAGTGGATTTGCCGAGGAAAAATGTATCTGCTTTCTGAGCTTATCACTATTAAAAGCAGAGGCTCTATGTAACAAAGGCTGATAGAGAGAGCCAGTTGCTGTCAGGGTACCCCTCACCTATTTTCTTTCTCCTTGTCAGGGTTTCTCCACGTCCATTTCTGATAAATCAAAATTTCATGAGCTCCTCCTCTGCCAAAATTTCTGATTCCCACCTCCAATCACCACCACCACTACCACCCACACCTCTCCAAAGGCCCTTCACCCACCCCACTAGTCTTGCCTTCTCCTTTCTTCCCCACCTTTTTTCTCCACCTCTCCCTTCTCTTATAAATCTTATTCTCACTGCCTCAAATCTATTCTGAAAATAGGCAGCTTATAAATGCTAATGTTTGTTTTTACTTTCTTTTCACTATCCCCCCTTTTTTTGCCCCCAGCTCTTGTCCATACTTAATTTTAAAACTCTGAGTTCTGTAGAGCTTAATGTAAAAGCAAGAACCCAGGCTCAGTGAATACTTTCATATATACACACCTGTGATCAAAGCACAAGTCTTCTACTAACAGCTATTGTTCATGGACGTTGCCAACTGTTCCTCCTTGTTGTGCATACATAAGAATGCAAATGCCATAAACCAAGAACATCTGTTTGCCACCTGACTCCTCTCCTATGACATATATAGTTGGTCACCAAGTCCTGTCAATTCTACCCCCAAAATATCACTTGAATCCATTTCTTGCCGTTCCTACTGGCCCTGTCTAATTTCTCACATCTAGACCACTCTAAGAGCTTTCTCTCTGTCTTTGGTTTCTCCGCTATTACAATCCACACTCCACAGAGTGCACATGAGTTTTCTCTCTGAAAAAACATAAATCTGATCGTGTCATTATCCTCCTTAAAACCTTTCAGACAGTCTCCTATGCACACAGAATAAACTTCCAGCTCCTTCATGTCACCCAATCTGGCATCAAACATCACCTTTCAGTCTTGTCTCCCATCTATTAAAGACTAGGCATTAAATAAAAGGTAAGTAAATTTAATAAAAGAGAATAATTTCCAAGGATGTCTAGAAATGTTGTTCTACAACTTATTAATGTATTATTTACGTAATTATTTAAGTAACTGACAAACTTATTCATCTCAACCATACAATATTACCACCAAACTCAAACTTTTACACAATAGCTAAACAAAGTTCTAGCCACATAATGTATTAAAACTGGATTGGGCTGTTTAAAATATTTCAATTTTCCATTCCAATATTAAAATGTAAGCTGAATCACAAGGAATCTAAATCAACAGTTATTTTATAAAATGAGTGTTATATGTTATATGTAACATATAGCACCAATTTCTCACAGTTTTCTGGAAATTGCTAAAGTCAGCTCTTTGGGTTCTTAACAGTGTATCACACCTACCATATGAGAAAGTTTAGGAACAAACTCAAAGTTACTTAAGAAGATAAGCACCTACCTTAGTGAGTCTCATTCACTTTCCATCTAGAATATTCCTTGAATTTACCATATAAACTGCCAAAACAAGCTATTCACTTTAACAGATTCATTAGAAAAGTTTTCCAAGAACAAGCAAATACTTCTTTTTCAAATCGAATCTATAAAATTTACTAAAGAAGTCAATTTATTAGCTTACACATATCAAAGTATGAGTTCTCATGAGAATCATTCCACTGTTTAATTAAATGTTACAGGATCTTGCAGACAGACTCAAGAATAGCACCATCTGTCTGGGTTACGAAGCTCAGTTTCACCACACATCACCAAACAGCAACAAAATATCATTCTCATACATCTCTCTCTCAAGTAATTTATAGACACCAAGGAATTTAGTCTGCTGGGATCACAACACTTGACTCAACCCATGCAGATGATTACACTTTGTATGTAAAGCAATATACTTTGAAAAATGTTTTTAGTAACTTAAATTTTAGTTAAGAACGTGTATATCAGAAGGTAAATATGTATGGTCTTCAGAAGCTAAGATGTAGATTTATGCTCTGGTATAAATTTTAAATGTTAAACTGCTCAAAGTTTTACATAAATCTGTAAAATTAAAAAGTGCCTGTTGTTATTTGTTTAGAATAATTATCATGTAACTAAAGTGTTCTAAAATTTCTATAGCTCTAAGATTATGTCACCACATTCTTTGATAGGATTTCAATTACCTTTTTTTAACGTGAAAAGTACTTAAAAAGAGAATTATAAATAAAATCATCTTTGTAATCTGAAGAACACAGAAACAAAGCTGACTGAGAAAAATCTCATTATAATCCTGAATTCAAAAACAGAAAATAATATTGCCACTGCAACTCGTAAACTAAACAACTCATATAGGCATTCCTGCCACAGGTAAAACATCCTCTGCACCTCCCCAACAATAAGTATTAAGGCAGACTATGATAAAATAAAATCCTCAATACATATGAGTACTACTGTCCTAATGTTCAACTGTGGAAGAAATTGCTGAAAGAACCTGTGTGGGATACTACATGGTTTAACTAAGAAGTCTCAAACGAGTAAAGTAACACTAAGTGGGCAAGGGTAACAACTCTGGTCTCATAGACCAAACTTTCTGATAAAACCTGGAGATTATCTCAACAGGATATTTTATTTATCCCAAGGCTTTTCTTAATGATTACTTCAGTCTCACCAAAAACGGGATGATATCTGATGTTTGCTAGACAGGCAAAGACAGGGCACAACTTACAATTCCATTCCCCCCTTAGGATAATTTGCCTTGATCTCCAGAAAGCAAAAATGCCACCCCCACTTGATTTGTCCCAATCTCTAGTCTTACTAATCAATGAACCACTAAATCCACCTCCATTGAAACTGTATGAAAACAAAGTTCACTGAAGCACTAGGCTCAGAACCTGGAAGGCAGCCATACAAAAAGGGCAGGAATTCTTGCCACACATCTCCAACGCAGGTATGCTAATACATCCAAAAGCAGAGTTCTTCCCAGGGTTTTTGCTCATCATCAGTAAGACCCCAATCAGAAGGTACTAAATTGCTGACTTAGGCAACAATTTAGAGCAAAAAGCAGAACTAAGATAATAAATGACAGAGAAAGAAGAGACGACACTGACAAAAGAAGCATCCATTAAAATAAGATTTTCTAGGGTAGCTGACTACACCGTCTCTAAAAGCAATTCCAAAGGAAAAGGACAAAGCAATATTATGGACAATGGCATCGGTATCCGATCCGTTTCAAGGGGGCTTACTTTGAAGAATATTTCTCATATGGGCAGATGCGTATCAGTTCTGGTATGACTAACCAAAATCAGTTTTATAACTGTGAAGTGTACAACTTAAGGAGGTGACATTTGACATCTGACCTACTTAAAAAGATCATTAAAAGAAAATAAAAATAAGCATGGCTGATTGCAACAAGCACATCAAGTAAAACGCAAAACTTTTAGCTAAAATTTTTTTAGATGTTTATTTAGTCTCAAACTCAATATCTTTAATCTTTGAATTTAAAAAGCACTCAAGCTACAACTGAGATTGCCCCCACTTCCTTCACACTTATTCATTTCTTATATATTCTCACATCTTTTATTTCTAAGAGGTGTCTTACTTTTTTCCAGTGCTAACTCCATCTCCTGGGTTCTTAATACCATCTCCAGCCAGACCTGTTTCACCAATTACCAACTTTTCTTATGTCTTCCATCTCTCTCTCTCTCTCCACTATTGTTGCTCCTAAAGCCATAAACACAATCGAGGCACTCGCCTTTTAAAAAATTTCCTTCAATCTACCTTTCAGGCTCTTACCATCCCCACTTCCATGTCCCTGCTTGCTTCACAATCAACCTTCTTCAACTGAAAAGTGCACCATTCATTCACTCCATAACCCACTATAATCCAGATTCTAACCTCGACAGTCAAACATAACGATTTCAACTAAGTACCAAACGCCCAAATAGCAAACTTCCGCATCTTTTACTCCATACCTCTCCCCTTCAAGGTCGACCACAACTGTCTTTGAAAACCATGATTATTCTCTCCTTATTTTTATGTCAGAGAAAGCAATTTATATCGTTTACTTAAAGTACATATAACATATACATTCATGACTTGCATGTCTAGGCTACATGAGACCAATTCTAGACCAAAATCTAATTTGTTTTAAATGCACAAAATTTAAAAAATGATGGGTTACACAGTTCAACAATTCTAGTCTGTGTATTAAGAGAGCAATCCTAGAAAGGCTTTTAAACACATTATTAAATGTAATACCATTTAACACACTTGTTTTTCCTCAATTCATTTCTCATAATAGTTTCTTTCTATAGCGTCTTGGATTATCTCCTGCTTTTAGTTTCATATCCCATCTGCTCATTTAAGATTCACGTCTGTCCAGTTTCTGAAATATTTGTCACTTTAGTCATTAGCATTTTGCGTAATATAGCACTTTTTTTTTAAAGTTCAGAACTGAATTATTTTAGAAAACTGATTATTTTAACATCACCATTTCTTAATCTAAATTGGCCTGCCCACACTTCAAATTTTCCACCTAACAAAAATTACATTTCAATAAATTTTTGTACTGTTCTTTAAAAGGAAACCAAGAACCAAGACCATAAACTAGAAATGCTCTCCTATATACCACTTCAGTAAATATTATCAAAGACAGACTCAGAGTTGTCAATGGAGCTTCTGAAGAATGTCCTTTCCATTTCTCTCTAGCAAGCCACATCCATCCATTCCTTTAAGACCCAGTTTAAAACTCCCCTACTGAGTTTTCTGGCTACAAGGTACTACGCTGTCTGTCCATCTTGCTCTGCCTCTACACTTAACCATATAGCAGCTTACAACTTAAAAGAGTATATGCAGGTCTTTTTCCCATATATCAGATCCTTAGCCCTTTTGTAAGCCCAAGCCAGATTTTAATCATTTCTGATGTATGTACATTATTTGAAAATGAATTACATTGGTCCTAAATTTCTCAAATAACATACAAAAAATTAATATTTCTAAATACTAGTTTATTGGCTACCCCACCCAATCTCACCCCAATTCCCTTTTTCATGTCACTGGGGCTCAGAGGTCCTCATTTACCACACAAAAGAACAAGTAGAAAGCTTGTCTCTAGTGGTGAGTTAAGGAGGAAAGGGAAGGGAAGAGCTGAAGAGCAAAGAAATACAGAATCTTTTCCTGATGACATCAGAGGAGCTGCCACTAATCTCAACGTTTTCATAAAAGCGTATCAGCAAAGAGGAAGCAGTGGCAGATTCCTGCAGGAAGAGGAGGGAAAATCTGCTTCAACCCTCACTCCAAAACTGCTGCTCTTCCCATGGGGGGCCATCCTCACCTCTCAATGCTCTCTCCAAGCCTCTCTCTGAGACAGCAACCCTCCCCTAGGCCTAGAGCCTGGGCTGTCCTCACTCCCACTGCCTGAAGCCAAGAAGGGTTTTCAGGGAGTGCCTGCTCCAATAGCCAGCACCATACAGTCAGAGGAAACGTGCTCCTGACGTTCTCAAAAGGAACAATAACTGTAAGTTCATTCCCATAAAAATGTTGCCATAAATAGCATCTGAGTTCTATAACACAAGTAATTAAGTACAACATAACGTAAATAAACTATCCGTCATTTGTAGCAACAGAAGTAAGGGTAGGTTTTTATGTGAAAACAAACTTAGAAATTAACTTTTTCTAATATTTTAGAATGTTGGAAACTACCTACATGTAAACTTCTACACTTCTGGATAAAAACTTAGGACACTATTCATATTCAACATGTCTAATACAAATACTACAGATGGGGGGGGGCCTTCCTTCCTTCAACAAAGTCTAAACAAAATTTTAAATGTTGCTGCATTATTAAATGGAAAATAGAAATTAGCTGGCAGTTGAGGATATATACTTTGTTCAAAACATAGAAAGAGTTGTGACATGTGTGTCAGACTAAAACATGATTTAGTCTTTAAGAAGAAAAAGATATTTATTAAGTACTATTTCTGACACTCCCTGAGACAAATCTGAAAATGTTAATGGAACTGCTATTTAAAGTTCAAAGAGCACTCCAGAGTTGCCAAGGAATTCATAGCTTAAACTACCAAATAAGAGCCACAGTTCAGTTTCCAGTCCCAGCCAGTCACAGTTCAGGGTTGGTACAGTAAAATCACCCAGCATATTAAAGACACGCCACACAGCTGTGAATCATACACACAAATGAGAAAAGCTGTAATATCTAAAGATGAACTTCAAGTTTTTCTTCTCAATCATGGCTTCTTTATGAGGAAAGACACAAAAAGAACAACTGAATCTTCTGCTCCCCCAAAACAAGCACAAATACAACATCAGCGCCATACTAAAAACAAGTAATTTTACCATTCCAACTTCCTGGTTAACTGCCTAGGACTATTCTATAACTTAAGTTGTAATTTGCTAGAATTCTCTTCCTTTTACAGAACATTACCTAGTCATCCAAAGTGCTTTCCTTAAAAGGTACTCAAAATGATTTTTCACACTTCCTGCCCTCCATATTTCCATCAAGTTTACAGAAGAAGAAACTGAGGCACAGAACCAATACGCAACCAATATGGTCTGACTAGTCACTAGCAAAAAAATTTGAATACCACTCAACTTTCCCTATTACCAGTTCACTGTCCCTTTGACTGGGCTCATGGAAAACAATCTTGTAAATGAGCTTGAGTAAAAGCCCTCCTGTACAGCTTAAAGAACTAAAACGAAGGAATTCTGGATCAAGCCCCAAAGAAAATCTCCAACAGGTTCCAAAATCTACAGGTTGCCTACCACACTATAGAAAATCTAAATACTAACTGAATTTCTATTCCTTTGAGGTATGATAAGCACATATCTCTTGATCAGTTGGAATTCTCTTTAAAAAAGATATTCTAGAATGCATCTAAAATATTACCAAGCCACTGTACATACAGCCTAGATAATATATATTCAGAACACAGAGCTAAACATCTAAATAAGTTCAAAGAAAAATAACATAATTGTGATCAAGACCTAAATGGGCAATAAGAATTCCCCTAGGGAATAAGATGCAGAAGAGAATAGTCCAGTAATTCATCCATTTAACAAATAGTTAATGAGCACCTAACTATGAAGAGAATGCAAAGATGATTTAGACAAGGTCACTGCCCTACAGAAGCTCATATGCTTTTCAGTGGTACACAGAAGGAGGGACACAGAAGCAGCAAGAGTGACTAGTTCTGTCCGTGGCAGTCAGGGAAAGCTTTACAGAGGAGGCGACATTTGACCTACTTAAAAGATGAGTAGGATTGTGCCAGGCATATAGACATGCAAAAAAACTAGGAGCTGGTTCCTGAGTTAGACATATGTATGTTTTTCCTTATTTCTCTTTAGGACATTAAAATTCAATCATGAGAATTACCAACACAAAATGTTTTTTCACTCCAATTATACTCTTTGAATATCTTACTTATTAGCTCTCAAATTAAGCCCAGATGGATTTAATCATCGTTCCTATTTAACGAAATAATACGGAACTATATGAGGAAGCTTCGTGTGTCTTCCACAAAAAAAATTCCTCAGAAATTTATCAATATTCTTGGGGGGGGGAAATCACAGTAGTTTTCATGCAGTTTAATAACCTTTTATTAGATGATCAATCTTTGAAATTTCCACTCAAAATTATAAAAATTCTATTCACAATTAATTATATATTTTATTTGAAAAAAATCATTTCTTCAAATTTAATTTTAATATCAAATGTCTTAAACATATGCAAATAATGCAGTGATTTAAAACAAATTAAGACTTAATTATTACAGAAAAGAGATCTAATGAAGACTGAGAAAAGAAAAAATATTTACCTGCAAGTTTAGCTAATTCTCTTTATCTTCCCCTTTCCATTTTTTAAGTTAAAGTTACAAATTTAAACTACACAAAATAAAGACACAAATGAAATTTTACTATAATCAACTCAGGAGGTTCCTTAACAGTAATGGAATTTCACTATACTGGAAAAAGTACAAAACGTAGAAAGCTGTCAACCAGGGCTCTGTGCTATTTCACAGTAGTAGAAATACGCTTTTAATAAGATTCTACCACAATTCATGAAGAAAAAGAAAATAAACATTCAGAAATATACATAATAAACCAGAGTATGGAGATGCCAACGACATAACATTGTCCCTTGGACACAACTGATTCTCCTAATTCTCATCTAGAAAGAAAAAAAAGTCGTCATCTTTTTTTCAGACTAGAATCCAAATGTACTCCACAAGACATTTTATTAGCTTAATGAAGGAAAACAACTCTACTCCAACAAACATAACTAAAACATGCTGATATAAATGCAAGTAAAACAGGGGTTCCTAAAAGACTATGACAGTCAATTAATGAGGACAGAATCTAATCTATACTACAGAGGATTTTAAAAATTAAATAACAAAACAATGTAGCAGAGCAGGGGATATGTATGAAATAAACAAACACCAATCACAACATTTTAAAAGAATTTAAAACTATTTTTATATCAACAGAAGCAAAGATAGAAAACTAAGCTGATGTACAAGTGACTTTACGCTAAACAAAAATTGGACAAGCATACATATTTCATTCATGCAAATGAGTCTGAATTTACAATTCCTCGTTTATGTTAATATTTACCAAGATTAATGGAAAATCATCTCCCCTATGTAATGAAGTGAATTCCCCCAACAGAACAAAGCTAACACCTTCAAATCTTTCAAATAAACAATGAAACTATATACTATAAAAGGAAATTATCTGAACGGGATCAGAAAAAAGTTAATTCAAGAGGGAAAAAGAGTCCTCAATTCCAAGAACACACTACAAATATTGATTCATTAATTCCAAAACTCTAAGTAAGTTCTATGAAACAAACATGCATATGTGTGCGTGTGTGTGAATTTTTTTTTAACTATACCCCTCAGCATATTTTTAGGCTACCTAATTACCTCACTTTGCAATGCATTAAATGTAATCTCTCAAAATAGGAATGTTTATAAAATGACAAAAAAGAAATTCTGGTGGCCAACACTATATAACACACACAGTTTGTAAAGCAGTACTGTCCATTTTAAACAAATGACACTAATAGCAATGTTGCAGAAATCCTTTTTCTCCGTTTATAATATATGGTTGCAATGCAAAGTTCAGTAATGAACATTCAACTCTACTACTAATTCTCATAAACTTTGCCTAATCTCTCTCACTGGCTAGCTTCTGTGAAATACATGTATCACCCACTTCCAGTACCTTCTACTACTAGTTTAAAGGAGAGGAACATTATTTTCTTCTACCAAAAATAAGTCAAATCATTTCAGAAAAATGTCTATCTTTGAATCAACCTTTGAGAGACAGCGAATTAACTGTTCACAAAAAACATCCAGATAAACAATCTTATTAATATCTACATTGAGTTTCATCTCAATTTTAAATAATTTGACAAATATAACTATAGAATGTACTTATCTTTTGCAAACAGTTATCAAAATTTATGGCATATAGTACAAACTGGTGACAGAGTATCCTCTTTATTAATCTCAAGAGTAGAGGAGATCTCTGAAAGTGTTTGACAAATACAATTAACTCACAATTAACTAGGCTAAATAAGCCAGTGTACAAAAAAGATGAATCCATTTTTCCATACCTAATTAATATAATCCACTATATTAATTCGTTAATATAAATATACTATAAACTTAATGTTATTTAAAGGAATGCCTTAAGAGATTTTTTTTTTCCGAATACATACCTAATACAATCACGAAAAAAATGACCAAAACATTTCAAAGAAAAGTGCTAAGCCATATAAGCACCTCACATAAACTCAATAAACACTTATTGTCCTAAAGGCACTCTTCATTCTCACAAAGAAACAGACCCAACCTAACTTCCTCTCAATGAGCAGTTCAAGCAATAACACAGCAACATATTTTGTAGCATACAAGTCTTAGGTACATTATTTTCTCTAAAATTATGAACTCATCACACATACAAATGGCTCTTTAAAACGGTCCAGTAAACTGCTACACTATGCCTTAAATTGCTGTCTATTATGTACTTAAAAATATTTACTAGCAATTGGAGGTTAATATGGCAACTATTACCGGGTGGCAACTATTGCTATTAAAAATATATAAATACTGTTAACACCATGTGCTACTAACAAAATGCTAAACAGAAAACATACATTAGCAAATTATAAATATTTTCATTAAAGAAAATGAACCATCATGAAAAAAAGATGCTTTAAGTGTAAATACTAACATTGGAAATTGGGATGAAAAAATACCCTGTGTCTGTATTTTGGCACTTGTGAAGATTAGCAAAATCATTCCCTTTTCCTCATTTTCAATTGGCAGTTCTCCCCATTTGGTTCTAGCTCAAAAGAATAGATCTCAAAGTTTCATTTACAACTATCTTCCCTCGCTACAAAAAATAAATCTCTTAAGAAAAAAAGAAAGCAGGTCAACAACAGATTACCTTAAAAGCTTCAAATATAGAATTCACGGTCCTTAATAGAAATTGTGTACTAACGTGCATGTGTGTTTCAATTTAGGGAGGGAGAATTTGATGTCATCACCAAATCATCCCATAGTTAGGATGATTCTAAGCAAATAAAACAATGTGAACGTGGAGCACACACACCTAAGATTCAGATCCCCTCATGTCAAAGAGTACATACTTAAACCTAGTTAAAGGACACAAAATTTTCTCCACAGAGAGAAACAAAACTAAAGATACACTTACATCCGGAACTCATGTCTTCCCACAAGGGTGAGCTGACATACCATAGGGTGCACTGTTACACTTTTCAAGAAGGCAGATTTAACACACTTAACTGAATTCTAACAGAGTCAATCTATAACAAGAGTCTCCCAGAAATGTGATAGACAGCATGAGAAAACAGTTTTGAGTCACAAAGGCACAGCCAGGCATGCATTTAATACAGTAGCTACAAATCTCACAACAGTAAGAATAAGAAACACATACAATGACCCATATCATATATACACAATGGCATTTTTCACATGTTAGGAAAGGGAGGCAGAGGTTGACAGAGAATTGAGGAAATTTGATGCCATGCAGCAGACAATCAGAAAGCAAAGTAAGTAAAAGACTAACAAAAATCTTAAGGCAGCTGATTGCACAATCAACTTTTGCTAAACTAGAACGAACACCTAAAGGTAATAGAAAGTGGGTGGGTCATTAATGTGGTACAGAACTTTCATCTCTAGTTTATATTTCAATCTACATTAACATGAGTATCTAGGTAAATTCTATATAAACAATACTTTTCTCTGCTCAAAAATACTGCAGGCCAAAAAAGCACATATATGCTATTATTAAGCACACAGAGTTCTTATAATACATGCTTTATTTTAAACAGGTGATGATTTTATCTCCTTTGGAATTAACTATACTATACAATGTACTTTAAGCAACATATTTTTAATGTTCTTGCTGCTATATCTAATTTTCCAAAAAAATCTCAAATTTGAATGAGAAAAATTTACAATATCAGCACCTTTTTAACTGATTTGTAATTTTAAAAAAATAGCACCTTATCCACCCTCTGCATACAAGAGAATGTAGACTTTCTCTAGTCCTTTAAAAAAAAAAAAAATCAAAGCATGCATTTCTGCAGTTCTGCATTTCAAAGTTGCTACCTAAAGAGTAATTCTGTTTAAAAAAAAAAAAAAAAGTATATTCAAAAATCAATTCCTGGTTTAAAGAGGTTTAAGAGAAAATACCCAAAGCATTAATCTTTAGTTGGTCATAAAGCACAGAATCCTCTCCCACAAAATTGTTTCTCCAAAAGAATCTCAAGCATCTTATCTCTATAACATTATCACCCTTACTTAAGCTTAAAAAAAAAATAAAAGATAAAAGAAATGATGTATCTTAAAGACTGGCTACACATATAATATACTTTCATTTGTCTACAAAATCTACTGTATATAAATTAGCCACACATACCCAAGCCATTACCAGTCAGCATGATATATGGTAATTTGGGGGATCTCTCCTCACTAATATTGGTCTACTTGGTTATTTTAATTACCTGTTAAAGTGTCAATGTGGTCACCAGCCACCAAACAAAAACCATTTAAAATATCCCTTAATCAATATGTTTGCTAATCTACGAAGTCCCTGAACCTGATACTAAATGACAGAATGAGGGGGAGAAAAGAGGATGCAAAATGAGTTTTATTCCCACATACCAAAAGATCAAGGGAAAATAATCACAGTCCTGAGAGGAAGAAGAGCAACTTGTAACTGAATTTTAAAATTAAATATCTGAATAAAAATGTTGGAAGAAAAATAAAATTGACCTGATCTTACCACAGCAAAAACATGGATACTATGTCACTCGGGTCACTGTAGGTAAAAATCGCATGTTTTGATTTTTTTTATCTGCATAATGAAACATATTGAATAAAATAACACTTTTATTTGAAAAGTTGGCAAGAATTTGTATGTCTCCACTAGTCTCAAAGAAAAAAAGCCTCTATGCTACCCATAATTAAATGTAACTAATTACAATTTGAACACTAAATTATTTATCCAGTGTAAACAAGGATTAAGAGGAAATAATGCTCCCATCTGCAGCAGAGGTTACAGAAAACAATTTCCAAAATGCATGCGCTCCAAAAGTCAGTTCCCCCAAAAAAGGTACACAACTTAAAATAAGTTGGTTTTTTTAAGGCTAAATTAAACAAACCGTTCAGCCAATTTTCCAATTATATTCTACGCTTGAAACATAATTGCCTTACATCTGTTTACAAATCTTTGCTCAATATTTAAACAAATTCGTAGTCTCCCGGGCACATAGCTATACATACAGTAACTCCTGCACAAAGCACATATTTAAAGACCACGTACTGCAATTATTAGCCTAAACGCCAGGTTTAACAACATGAATGTTTTCAGAGCTAGGTAATACGACCCAATAAAAAGCAGAGATGGCATTTACCACCAAATGTCACTGCGACCGCCAGGAAAGAGTTGCTGGAGCCCTATACATTTTTAATTTCCATGAATCTAGACGCCGTCGTCGGGTGCCAGGCTTCCAGGAGAACAATTGACACCCTAACTGCTTCAAGATTAAGGCAGGCGATTCAAATCCCAAGGAAAAGTTGTCAATTACCAGCGAGAGCGCGCGAGAGAGGCGAAGGCAGATAAAAGCGATGTTATCCAGCCGCCCAGCTTGTTGCTTTTTTGTGTGTGTGGATTCGTTGTTAGGATAGAGAAAACAGTTTTTAAAAGACACAGGAGGAGAGAGAGAGAAGAAAAAGCTTTCTCCACCTTCCGTCGGCTCGGTGCAATGGCTTTCCGGCTCTCCAGCGTAGTAAGCCCCGAGAGGCGGGCGGCTGTCGGTGTTTACAATCGCGGGAGCTCCGGGTGCCAGAGTCCTTTACTGACACCATCGCATTCGATCAACTGTTTTCGGGCGAAATTGCAGGTGTCATTATGGAATTTTAAAAAAATTCAAAAGCCGGGCGGGCGAGCGGGCAGTCGACCCGACAAGGGGGGAAAAGGCTGCCGATCGCAGGCACGGGCAGCACAAGGCAAAGCCTTCCACATTTAGGGGAAAAAAGGGGGGAAGAGGGGAGAGGAAGGGGGTGTGATGGCAACAGAGGGTGGGCGTTCGAAGTGCGACCCAGAATCCGCAGCTCTGAGACTTCCACATGCAAATTCCACGCCGAGCGCCGCGCTCACAAATGATTTTTAAAGAGCCAAATAAACACTGGAGGGGAGCCAAGGCGAGGAGCGACGATCCAAAAGGGGGAGACGCGGCGAGAGGCGAGCGGCGGGGAGAGGCGAGGGAGGGGCACGTCCCGGCGGCGGGAGGAGAAAGTTGGTCGGCGGCGGAGGTCGGGGACCCCCCCCCGGCCCGGCCCCCTCCCCGCCGCCCGGCTACTCACCAGCGAGAAGAGGTTGGAGTGACAATCCTCCAGGCTCGCCCCGTTCGCCACCCAGTTCGCTGCCGCAGTCATGATCCTCCGCGAGCCCGGCCGCCAGAGCGGGGCATGTCGGAGCGAGGCGTCCGAGGCGAGGCCGGGCCGGGCGGCGGCGCCTCGCCGGGGAGCGCGGGCGGCCGGGCCGCCGCCGCCGCCGCCGCCGCCGCCGCCGCCGCCGCCGCCGCCGCCGGGGGAGGGCGCGAGGGCCGGCGGGCGGGCGGGAGGCGCCGCGGCGACGCCGCGCCGGGGGCGGCGGGCCCGGGCCGGCGGGGGGGTCCGCGGCGGCCGCGCGGCTCCTTCCTGCTCGGGCGGCGGCGGCGGCGGCGGCTGCCGCGGCTCCGGCGGCGGCGGGGGGCGCTGTCCGCGCGGCCCGGCGCCCTCCCCGCCTCTCAGGGCCGCCGCTGCCTCCCGGGCTGGCGCTGCGGGCCGGCCGCCGCCTCCGCCTTCCCTGTTCCTCCGCCGCCGCCGCCGCCGCCGCCTTGTTTATCTCCAGCCACCGACTCCCCCTCTGCCCCCGCCGGCGCGTGAGGGGAGGCGAGCCCCGGAGCCACCGCCGCCGCCTCGGAGCCGCCGCCGCCGCGGAGCGCGAACTCGCGAAGGGGGGGGTGCGGACGAAGCCAGCGGGCGACCCCGGCAGCCGAGCGACGTCCCCTCCTTCCTCTTCCTCCCCCACCCCCCCCTCCTCCCCAGTCAGCCTCGCTTCTCCTCCCTCCCCGGGCTCGCTCGCTCTGACAGCAATGGCGGCCGCCGACCGCGGCTCGGCCCGCCATTGGCTGGCGCCGCGTCACGTGACGGGCGCCGGCCGCGCGGGGGGGCGGAGGGCGGGCGGGGGAGGGGCCGGGAGCGGCTGCGGCGGCGGCGGCTCGCGGGCGGCGCTGCTGAGCCGAGCGCGGCCGGCTTCTCGGGCCGGGAGAGGGAGGGAGGCGGAGAGGCAGAGAAAGAAGTGCGGGCGGCGGCCGGCCGGCCGGCCGGGGCTGCCGTGCGCTGTCCCGCGTGGGCGCCGCGCCCCGCCCCCTCGGGTGCACGGATCCCGACGAGGCGCGACCGCGAGCCCCGGGAACGCCCGTGGCGGCCACGGCCGAGGGCTCGGGCCCCCCGCGAGTGCCCCCGACCGCCCAGGCCAGCTGGCGTGGCGGGGGCTCGCAGTGGGCCGGGCAGCAGGTCCAGGGGCTCCCGGGAGTGTCGCGTCGAGGTCGCACTCCGCCGTCGGCGTTCTGCGGCTGAGAAAACTGAAGCACAAAGAGATTAAGTCACTTGCCCGAGGTCGCACAGCTGGGAACTGGAGGGGGCGGGATTCGAACCCCCGTACCCAGGCACAGTCAAGCCAAGCTCTTGCGCTAGGTTTTATAAGACTCGTCCAGGGATATTCGGGGCTGCCACTTAGTGAGCGCTTACTGTGTACCAGGCACTATGCGCTGAATACAGGAAAGCCTTTTGAGGCCTTACTCCTAGGCACTGTGTGCAGACATTCATTCACTCATTGCGTCAGTGTTTCCTTACCTCTTGCCACGTGCCGGAATATGTTATAACTGCCAGGCGCTGTGCTAGGGCTGTGTTGGGAGCAGACCCTCCCTCTTGGCTACATTCATTCAATGACCAACATTTTCTGAGAGCATATGGCCTGGGAGTCCAGAGGTGTGCCAGTAAGAGGAGGCTGTCTCCCAGCCCTCAAGGCTTTGCTTCCGGCAAAGGTGGGAAGGAGAGAACAACTTCTTCGCCAACAAGCCACCAACTTGGAAGAGTCAGCTGTTTCAGGTGGATTGGACTAAAAGAGAGGAAGAGTAGAAACAGGGGAAAGATGGAGTGTAATAAAAGGAGAGAAGTCTTAGACGTGTGAATTGAGCTTTAGAACTTACACAAATAACTGCTAAAGTGAAACCCATGAGCAGCGTGTTACATATATTATTATCAAGGCTGACACTAGGTTATAACCCGCTGACACTATGTTATAATGAATGTATATACAAAGTGCTTTATCAACATGCATGGTGTTACTTGGGCCTGAGCAATCAGTCGGTGGGATGGTCCATTATATCCCAAGGGGCCTTCATCCTACACACCTGGTCACCAAATTCTCATTCTTCAGTAAGTTTAGGTTTAACTTGTTAGTAAGTCTCCCAGAGCAACCCAATAGAAAAATGAGCTAAGGATATGGACAGTTTAGAGAATAGGAAAGACATGGCTTTTAAGTATATAAAAAGATGCTCAACCTCACTCGTTGCTATGGACTGAATGTTTGTGTCCGCCTCAAATTCATACGTGGAACCCCTAATCCCTAGTGTGATGGTATTCAGAGATGGAGCCTTTGGCAGACGGTTAGGTCACAAGGGTGGAGCCCTCATGATGAGATTAGTGCCCTTGTAAGACAAGACTTGAGAGAGAATGCTTTCTCTTCCTCACTCCCCTCCCCTCCCCTCCTCTCCCCTCTCTCTGTCTCTCTCTCTCTCTGTGTCTCTGTCTTTCTGCTGTACAAAGTCATGACCACAAAGAGGGCTCTTACCAGGAACTAAACGGGCACCTTGATGTTGGACTTCCCAGCCTCCAGAATTGTGAGAAATAAATTTCTGTCATTTAAGCCACCCAGTCCCTGGTAATTTGTTATGGCAGCCCAAGCAGACTAAGACATTCATTATAAGAAAAACAAACTAAAACCATAATAAGTATTGGCAATATTTTAAAAGCTTAGGCAAATATGGAGGGAAGCAGAACTCTGATATACTGTCAGTGGGAATATAAATTAGCACCACAGCTTTCGGTGTCAATTTGGAGACATCGAAATTTATAATGCATGTACCCTTTGACCCAGCAATTCTAGTTCTAGAATTTTATCCTACAGAGATACTTGTGCAGATGTATAAAGACCTGTAGCACAAGGACATGAATTATAGTACTATTTGCTGGGCAAAAACTGGAAACAACCTACATGTCCATCATTTGGGGAGTAGTTAACAACGTAATTTAATTCCGTGTAGCCATTAAAAATAATGAGTTATCACTATGTGTCTCATATAAAATAATCTCAAAAATAGCTTATTAATTGAGTATCTCTGGAAGGTTACCCGAGACTCTAGTAATATCAGTTGCCTCTAGGGATGGGAGTCAGGGTGGGAAGAGGGTGAGGAGAGTACTTTTCACTGTACTGTTTGCGTTTTCTTTCTTTCTTTTTTCTGAATATGTATATTACCTGCTCAATGCAGTGTTATAAACAACACAAATCAATAAATAAATAAAATTGAAAACAGAATAATCAAATGGCACCATAAAAGGAAATTAAAAAGCAAATAAACAACACAAGACAAAAGAAAAAACCTCATCTGAGGGGATTACCTTGGCTGTCAAAGCCAAGGCCCCAGAGTGGAAGGGAAAAGGCCAAAAGTGCAGTGTGCAATTGCCCTGGCAACATGAGGACAGAAGGAGAACCCAGGGGAACTGGGTTCTAGTCTCAGATGTGCCACTGAGCAGCCCTGTTAGCTCAGACAAGCCCCTCAACCTCTCCGGGCCTCAGTTTCCTCATGTGTGAACAGGGCAGCCGGGGTGATCCTTCAAGTCATTTCTAGCAAGAAGACTTGGTTGATTCTGCACAGTTGAGAGGACTGATAAAGATCTGCAGAGTTCTTACTCAATAGAGAAAGCAATGGGAGTTGATGGAAAGCCTCAGGAGATAAGATGAAAAGAAAAGAAAACAAAAACCATCAACTGACTACTAGGAAGCAGCAAGGTACCAGGCACTGGGACTTCTGAGTACAGTTCCGTATGTGGGGACCTCATCAGAAGCATCCTCCTGACTTAGTTTCTCCATTTGTGAGAATGCCTGCTGCCCCGGCAGGAAATAGACGTTCCACTCTGCACAAGTCTCAGGTCTTATTCTGAGAATGACAGGTTAGTTCCCTTTCATGGTTACCAAATGTAATGGCAGAGAGAAAATGGAAGCAAAAATATGACCAGAGGAGGAACCACCTATTCGAGAGACCACAGGAAACCACCACAGCTGCAGGGTGGGAGCATTTTGCAGGAGTTAAGACTGTTGCTTCAGAGTAAGACACACCTGGGTTCCAATCCCTGCTCTGTCGTGCACAGAGCTGTAGAGCTGTGCAGCCTTGAGCAGGTCATTTAAGCCCTGTGACCCCCATTTCTTCCTGTGCATTGACCTCCCAGGGTGATAACACAGAGAAAGTTCTTAGCACAGTGCCCGGCCCCATAGACGGTGATCAAAAAATTATAACAATCACAGTCACTAGTCCATCCTCGTACAGTGGAAAGTGGCACCCAGTCACATCACTTGCAGCTTTTTTCCCTTTAACCTAAGCTTTATTGGATTTATTTTATTATAAATAACAAAATGTTAGCTAGAGCAAATCAAATGATATAGGAGCATACCAAGAAAAGGGAGTCCTGTTCTCTCTCCCCCACTAGGATAACCAAAGTCAACGAATTGTTGTGAATCTTTACTGTTCCTCCTCTGCGCTCATACCAAACAATGCAATTTAAAGACACATTTCTAAGGGAATTTTTTTTTTTACTTTTTACAAAAATGGGATCATGTCACATATATTACTTTGCAATCTGCTTTTTTCACTTAACAATTTATCACAAATACACCTCTAGGCCTATATATCTATATCTAACTCATTCTTTTATTTGTTGTATAATGTTTCCTCGAACACCTGCACCATAATTTATCCAATTATTCCCCTATTCCTGAATATTCAGGTGGTTTCCAGTTTTTTCCTATTCTAAATAAGGACGCAGTAAATATCCTTATCTATATATCCTTAGGTACTGACATTTTTATTTTTGTAGAGTAAAGTCCCCAAAATATGATTGCTTTTTTATTGTTAATAAATGTGTATTTTTATTGTTAATAAATACAGCCGGAAGACTTTCCCCAACGGTTGTAGCAATTCACGCTCCCTCAAGCAATACGGAAAGTGCGGCCACTTCCTCAACACTTTGCCAGCGTGTGGATGTTGCCAATCTTCAATTTTTGCCAACCTGATGGTGAAAAATGGTATCATTGTTGTTTGAATTTGCCTTCCCTGAACTCTAGTAAGATAGATCTTCTCTTAGGTGTTTTGACATTTCTAAGTCAGCAGCTTAGAATGAACAAGAACCAAATGCACTTCCAATGAGACCAACAAGGGGTCTGGTACAATGACAAACACCAGCCTTTGGTGATGCTCCCCTGGTGTGGACAAGGCACTTCATTCCATAATTCCATAAAGATTTTTCTGGATGCTTCCATGCAGCAGGCCTATACCTCTCATTCTTTTGCTTTCATAATTCAATTTTTAAGTTGGTGTTTTAAGTTCCCTCTGAGAGAATGGTCTTATACCAATCAAGCTGCACCGCCTTGGGCAATAACAGCTTTGCTCATAACCACCAAGGATTTCCTAATTGTTCCAACCTCTCCCCTAAGACAGTGCAGAGGATGCAGTAAAAACAATAGCAGTTGTTGCTGGCTTAGAGCACGGCTTGAGGCCTGGGTAAGGACAAGAACTTTAGAGTTGAACAAAACCTGGTTCAAATCCCAGCTCTGCCCCTTACCCTTTTGATCTCTTGGGCTGTGACTTAACCTTTCTGTGCCTCAGTTTCCTCATCCCTAAAGCAGGGTCATGCTTGCATGACTTAGAGCTATTGTGAGCATTCCATGAGTTATGGCACACACAGCACTCAGCACCTGCCCGACACATAGTAGGTGTTCAATATATGTCAGCTATTACTATTAAGACCCAGAGCTCCTTTTTATGAAATGCAGGAGACTGAACTCTAAGAAACACCACCAAAGAGATAATTTAAGCAATGATTTTAGTTGTTAAAAATTCCAATGAGCTTAAATTAACTGTATGCAGTGACATTTTACCTACACCTTTGCACACAGGACTCTTTTGCTTCTGGTAACGCTGATTTTGGAATGAATTTAGCAGCCCACAAGGAATTGCTTTCAATAATAAAGCAGTGTGAATGATGTCCCCTAATATTTTTCTTTGACTACACCACAGCTTGACGAAAGACAGGTGACTCTACTCATAATTTATCAGCCTCCACTAAGTTTCCTTACTGCAGGCTAGGGCCACAGCAGGTGGTGAAAAGTATCACACGAAACTGAATTGTTTCCTCTGGATGGACACACACACACCCACACACCCCCGAAACCTGAACAGCCTCAATACGCAACTGCCAACTTGGGTTTTAGGGTGAACAAAATCATTTTTAAAAGAAGAGCGTGTTCACGGGGCGCATTCTCTAACTCTTCCTTCTCCAGGGGTGTGCAATGTGAATTCAATGCTCATGAAAGAAACGGCCTGCTCAGGTGGCCCAGAGCCAGGCGGTGCTCTGGGAGGGGAGATGCCAACTTCTCTGGCAATTCTGCCAGCACATCTCGCCCTTTCTGTTCTCTGTGCTCCAGGCTGGACCCAAGCGTCCAGCGGTTTTGTCAGGAAGACAAATGTCTTTTCACCGGTGGCCTAAATTGGGGACTTCAGCTGAGGTCTGGATAGGTGATAAGGCATCTGATCTGGCCACCTCACCTGTGTGAAACTACTCTTTGAGAACTGACATCCAGGTCCTGGCATGTTAGACAAAGGCCACCATCCTCCAGGGACCATGCCTGGTCCCTCCAAACTGTCTGGCACTCTAAGTCTCAAGACTGAGAAGACAGTTTTCTGTTCCCAAGCACAGGTGTGCTGTCTCCCAGCTGGCTGGGTCCCCGCCCCAAGGCCAGATCTTGCTTTCTGCAACAGATCATTGTATTTAAAAGCAACCCTTGGAAAGAGCACAGTCCTTATGCAGGCAACAATTTGGAGGCAATAAAAAAACACCACATGTGAAACCTGAGTCATCCGTTTGTCTTCCCTTTGCCCCAGTAACAGGTTCACTGGGTTTCTCCAGTCTCCTGGGTTATGTGTTCTCAGCAAGGATGAGGCCAGAAATTCATCTCTCCCGCCTGAGTCTCAGTGTTTCCTTTTTAAAATGGGCTGCCAACCTCTTAGGACACTGGTGAGTTATAATCAATTGGTTTTTTAAATTGCGTACACAATATCTCCATTTTCAAATGTGCTGACTGCAATAGTCTATCGTGGATGGAGATAGAGTACATCTAGAGAGTCACTCTGTTGCTGCTGTCGGTACAGATCGCTTCCCCAGGAAATAAATTACATTTCATTCTCTATATATTGTTTACTTTATAGTCTCTTGATCTTACTTTGCTGACTTCTGGTTGTAGATTTTTCGGTAGCTTGGTTCCCACTTAATCACAACAGCTTCTGTAAATGTTAGCGACTTGTGTTATGGGGATTTGCTACTGGAATTTCACAATGGTTACTGAGCATGGAAGCCCCTTCTTTATTCTACCAAAAAAACCTCGGTAAATAGTCCCTTCACTTAAAAAAAATAATAGACTCTTAAAATGATTTTCCAGCGAGCAGACTTTTTTTCATGTTAGCCATGCAGTAACTCAAAGCACATTTTGTATTGTTCTCTATTTGTGGTTTTATGAAGAGGTCACTGTTTACACAGCATGTGCACCCGGACGAGCCTGTTCATCATAATCTCATCAGTCACTTCGCAAAATCTCAACAGAAGAAAGGCTTTCTTCTCCCATCTCCCAACAGAGCTGTGTGGTGCAACCTGAAGGAGGCCAGACAAGACATGCCCCCAACCACATACCCAGTTACACCTCTCCTTATCATACCATCTTTTCAATTCTGAGTGTATTTATTGAGCTCATTTATGCCAGGCATCTAATCGTCACAAGTATCTTATGAGGCAGTTGCTATCCTAGTCCTCATTTTACAGATGAGACAACTGAGGCCCAGAGAGGTGAAGTGACTTGCCTGAGGTCACACTGCTTGGAAGCGCAAGGCAGGTTTGGAACCTTGGCTGCTACTGCTTCCTGTACTGCCTCTGGAGGCTAGAGAGCTCCGACGTGCTTCGGATATCTCCTGCCCCTTGCTCTGAGCTTCCTATCTTCTTCATCAGCCCACAAATGTCCCACGGGGCCCTGGAGCAGTACGGCTCGGCCACTTACCAGCCATCTGCTCTTGGATAAGTGGCCTCACCCCTCTGAGCCTCAGTCTTCTCATCTATAATGTGGGCATAATCATACTAGCCTCGCAGGGAGGTTGGTAATAATAATAACAAGCACGGGCATATTTATCAAGCTCTTCCCATGAAGAGGCTCAGGGCCTGGTACTTCACACCACGATCGTGTTTAATCCTCCCAACAATCCTATGAGGGAGACACTGTTGTTATCACATTTTGCAGATGGGGAAAGTGAAGGCTGAAATGGAAATATCTAGAATGTGCCACCACCCAAGCCAAAGCCACTGTCCTCTTTGTTGCTCTTACTCCCTCTGTCCCAGCCCCGCTATGTTCTCTTCTCAACACAGCAGTCAGAGGGATCCTCTTCCAACCCAAGTCAGATCATGTCACACCTCTGCTCTAAACCCTCCCATGGCTCCCATCTCATTCAAAGTAAAAGCCAGACACTCCGCCCCGCCCTGCAGGGCCCTGTGTGACCTGGCCTCTTGCCCTCTTGCCAGTGCCCCCCGTGCACACTTGCTGCAGGCCCATGACCTCCCTGTGGCTCTTCTCACATACCCAGGCTCAGGGCCTCGGGTCAGATGTCCCCATATTGGAAACACCCTCTTGGACACTGTGCCTTAAACATTATGCCCCTATCCCTCCCTCAGGCACCACTTACTCTGTTTAATTTTCTCTTAGCATCTAAAATCACCTGACATATATTTATTTTTATATATTTTTGCCTGTCTTCCTCTCCCCCTCTTAGAATATAGGCCCCAAGAGGACAGCACTGGGTTTTTCCCCTATTTGTTCACTATAGCATCTCCAGTGCCTTGAACATTGTTGATGTTTAACAAATATTTGTTAAATGAAGGAATTACAAAATAATACTGAGTAGTAAGTCCCTGGCTAGTGCCTGGCACAGAGCAGGTGTCAATAAACATTGGCTATTATTATCAGAGCCCACAGGCAGCCCTTCTCCTTGGTAGGAGGATGAGGGCTGTGTCAGCTCGGGACCTCACTCCACCGCTGTCCAGAAAAATCACTACTATGGGACCTGGAGAGCCGGTCCCACAGTAGCAACCTAGAGGGGACAGCAGCACTTCCTTGCCTGGAGGGAGGAGGGGGCTCAAGCCAAAGAGGATTGAGTTGCCCAGGCTTCTGGAGAGGTCTGCAAAGTCACACAGTGCATCTTCCACAGCATGAGCGGACAATTGCCTTCAAGAGCAGAATCAGGGTCAAATCACAGAGCCTGAGCATGTCAAATGAGTTCTGTGCCTCTCCACATCAACCTGGCCAGCACTGAGGATTAAATTTTGTATAATAATTCAATTTTCCCTCTAATTGTGAAAGTAACAATGCCCTATAAAATATTCAAACATCAAAGAAATGTGTGATTTAGAAAATGAAACACCCCTTTCCCCAACCCAGATAACTTACTGTTAACAATTTAGCATACTGGATATTCAGCTAGAATTTTTTCTAAGCTATTCTAATATTTATTATTCTTATTATTACTTACAAAAACGGGATCATACCATATATAGCTTTTACACCTGGTTTTTTTCCATTAATCACGTTTACTGAGGTATAATTGACTTATAGTAGAATTTACTGGTTTTAGTGTAGAGTTCTATGAGTTTTGACAAAACATCTACAGTTGTGTAACCATCACCACAATAAAGGTTTAGAATCGTTCCATTGCCCTCCCAAATTCTCCTGTGCCCCTTTGTAATCAACCATTTCCTGTACCCCTAGCTACTGGCAATGACTAATCTGTTCTCTGCCCCTATACTTTGCCTTTTCCAGAATGTTATATAAATGGAATCATAGAGTACGTAGCCTTCTGTGTCTGGTTTCTTTCACTCAGCGTAATGCATTTGAAGTTCCTCCATGTTGTCACATGAATCCGTGGTTCATTCCTTTTCACTGCTGTATAATATCCCACTGTATGGATGTACTGTAGTTTCTTTATCCATTCACCAGTTGAAGAACATTAGGGTTGTTTCTAATTTGGGGGCAATTACAAATAAAGCCATCATAAACATTCACATACAAGTTTTGGTGTGAATATAAGTTTTCATTTCTTTGGGGTAAATATCCAGGAATGGGATTGCTGGGCCATATGGTAAGTATATATCTAACTTTATAAGAAACTACCAAACTGTTTTCCAAAGTGGCTTTTCCATGCATCTTGCCTTTTTTTTGTAACCTAACAAATATGTTATTACCTGACAAGAAGTATTTATTTGTTGTGGAAAACTTTCCCATCAGAATGGAAACTCCATGAGGAGCAGGACACTATCTCCTTTGCTCACTCCTGCATCCTCTGCCCAGAACAGTGCCTGACACATAGTAGGTGCTCAAGAAATGGACGTAGGATGAATGAGCCCCACAGTCCTCCTTCCACGTGAGGAAATGTAGATCCATGTTATTAACCTGTGAGTGGTACTTGGTGGATTCTGCTGTCCTGCTGTGTCTCACTTTTCTCCGCTAGTCCCTGCCTATGGGTCCTTGGTGCTTTCCAGTTTTTCACTTCAAGACAAGACTGTTGACAGCTTGCATATTTCTTTGCAAACCTGTGTGTTTTTCATTAAAACAAATTCCTCAAAGTAGAATTGCTGGGTCAAAGGATAAAAGATTGCGACTTTCATAGATATTGCAAAATGTGATACTAATTTATTCTTCCACCAAAAGTGGAGGAGATGGGCCACTTCTGGAGGTCACTGGCTTCCCCACAGCCTCACCTGCACTGAGTATTACCAATCGGGATAAATGTTACGTCCACATGGCTGGAGGTCTCAAGATCAGCAAGTCAGTGCTTCCCCAATTTTTGGATTTCATACATAGGTGCAATCTCCAGAAAGAACGGTTGAGGGCCCACCCTGCGGCCTAGTGGTTAAGTTCATGCATTCCACTTTGGCAGCCCGGCTTTGGTTCCTGGGCGTGGACCTATACCACTTGTTGGAGGCCATGCTGTGGTGGCAACCTACATACAAAAAATAGAGGAAGATTGGCACAGATGTGAGGTCAGAGAGAATCTTCCTCAGCAAAAAAAAAAAAAAAAAAAAGAATGGTGAAGACTGAGATAGGATGACCCACTTCTTGTTTTGTTAAGAAAGGACCAAAAAATCAAAACTAAAATAAATCTACTATCTACATAACATAGTACCTCCTATCATCTTATAAATAAAAGGATATTTTACTCCATTGAAAAATTGGAAAGGCAAACTCTGAGAATAAAATCAACCAAATTGTAATCCATTCGGACTTGGCTTTTCTATTTCACTGTGAGTTGGGGAAAAGAATGCAGCACGGGTCTTGTGGATGGGTTTGGAAGAGAGCCTGGTTACTACCAGCAGGCCTGCGTAGGTGACCCTGCGAGGGCTCTAACTGAGAACAACAAAAGGTAGTTGGAAAAAAATGAAACTGAACAGGGGAAGAAATGAAAGTGTTACAATTAGCTAATTGGGCCCAGTTCTTCTGGATGTAGTTTTATCTCCCCCACTGTGCACGGAGCTCTTCTCCACATCAAAGATCACTGTACGCCTGGAGAATTGGAACCAATGTTTATGGACTGCTTTGAAGATGTAAAGTACTGTTTAAATGCTAAGTATTATTATTATTACTTTAAATTTTAAATACCTTTTTTTTTTTGGTGGGAATTTTTAATATGTTTGTGGGTCTTATTTAATGCTGAAAGCAAGCCTGTCTGCTCGATTCAGGCTGGGGTGAGGCGAGCCACCCAACCTACCTTTGGAAGACCGAACCAAGTTCGCTGCTCTGTCCTTGTAAATTGCGTTTTCTGGGAAGATGAACACTGTCAATCCGAGGCTGTCAGTTTATGTAAGAACATGTCTCAAGATCTAATTGAAATACAGCATCTTTCCAGGCAGAGTTGATAGAGTTATCACATTACAGATTTTATTTGACTCTGCATCTCAATTCATTCCTTTGTGTAGTTTCCAGATTTCTTCATAAAACAGAAATTAGACACAGTCTTGACATTAGAATTTCACGAAGAAGCAATCAAATCCAAATTACTTTGAAGAAGGAAAAGACTATAAAAGTGACTCACCAAAATGAAAGGAAAAAACATTCTGGAGGGCCCTAGTTCATGAATTAATTTTCTTTTTTGGTCCTTGGGACAAATCCAACTTAATTTAGGAGGTTGCCAGACATAAAACACAAGGAAAAACTTTTGCATCTGTGGCTACTAAGAGCTTCAAGGTAAATATTGTAAAGTTTGAAAGTTTTGTTTACTTTTCATCCTTTTCTTTTGACATAGAACTCAGACAACGAACTCGACTGGTCAGTATCCCTTTCATGTGTTCAACGTGTGCTAATAGATCTTTTTCTGAGCCTTGGTGGGGAATTTTTTAAGTTAAAAAAATCATCAAAGCTTAAATGAATCGTCCGACACAAAACTTGGATCCAAAATGGAACACAGTCATTGGGCCTTTGCAATTTCCTATGGTAACCAAAGACCAAACTGTGTTTTAAAAACTGTTCTAGTAATGAGATTCACAAGAGGTCTCAAGTTACTAAGTGGCTTTGAGCCTCTTTTGAAACCAAAGTAAAGGAAAATCTCATTAATTCGAACTGTGCTAATAATGGAATTTGTTATAATTCAACCTGGCCTAAGCTGCAGTTTACCTTTGGTCTACCTGGGAAGAAAAGTTTACCAGAATAACCGTGTAAAGAAGATTGTGTAAGGCATGGTTCAGGTCTTTAAAAGAATAAACTGTTTTAAGGCTTTTAGCACCTCTCTCTTACCCAAATAAATTCCTGCCAAATCCAGATGAGTTTTAAACGTTGATTAGAGCAGACAGGAAGTAATACTACTTGGGAACACTTTCTTTGTCAAGTTCTCCTCTGTACTCAAAAGAAATAAAGGTTCATTTTGTTTAAAGATTCTAAATAGTCCCTTTAATGCAGAGGGATCTCTTAACCTGCCCTTCATACCAACAGTCATGAATGAATGAGGTTTCATTGAAGCAGTAGCAAAGATCTGTAATTACAACTACTAAGAAAGAAAGGAACTCAAAATAATGTTTTTTCCGTGACACTTGTATGGTCAGGCCATGTGCTAGGCACTTTCTGATTTCTTTACATTGTGCCTGGTAACCAATAGGTTCTTAGTAGATGGCCACATTTACTGTCAAAGTAATCTGTATCTTCTTCCAGTCATAGGAGGATGTTAACATCTGTTGGTCTCATTGGTATCAATGAACAGGTAAAGGATGGTCAAAGGAAAAGGAGAAATTATACACAAATAAAGAAATAGATAATAGATGATGGATGGATAGATAGGTAGATATACAGACAGATAGACAGAAGATAGATAGAGATGGATGGGTAGGTAGGTAGCTGGATGAATGGACATGTAGATGGATGGACGGATGGATGGATGGATGGGTGGATGAATGGATGGATGAATGGATGGATAGTTAGGTAGGTAGGTGGCTGGATGGATAGGTAGGTAGATGGATGGATGGATGGTTGAATGGATGGATGGATGGATGGATGGATGGATGGATAGATAGAAAGAAGTACACAAAGCAAAGAAACAGGAGAGGTGGCACTTTGGATGTGCTAGCCAGGTGTCAGTGAATGGTTTTTCTCTCCATCCGATCAAGAACTGTGGGAGGGCACATTAGAAAGTTAGCCATGAACCAAGAATGACACAGCCCTCCTGGTGATCGCAGCAAGCCGGCTTAGGATTCTGTATTTGGTGCTCCTCTGACGAGGTCCCAAGGCTGTAGGGAACCAACGGGAGGAGCTCAAGCCGGCTAGGTCCCAATCTGTTAGGGAGGCTGGAGAAAGGCTTGGTGTGGCTGCTGCGTATGCCAAGTAAACATCCAAGTCCTGCTAACTTGAAGGAGTGGTTTGATTCCATGATGCTTGACTTGAGTTTTCCTGCCACAGTATTATTAGGATGTCATTTAATGGGTACCAAAAGTCCCCATCCTTACCAGAAGAAAATACCTCAAATTCCCACCATTCCATTCAAATTAAAAAAAATTTTTTTTTAACTTTTTTGCTTTATCTGATTATAAAAATAATACCAAAAAAATAAATAAGATAAAATAAGACAGAAAGGAAAAGAAACACAAGCTCTTCATGAAAAATTTAAACGATATAGAAGAATATTAATGAGCAAGTGAAAATGAACTATGATTCCATCAGTCAGTGATATGCACTACTATGCACTTGATATGCACCTACTTGTTGATGAATATCTAATTAAGCAATAAAAACAATATAGTTAAAGAAGTCTTATCATGCTCCAGGCACTGGAGATAACAGGGGACAAAATACAGTTACAGTCTCCGAGCTTAGGGACTTCACAATCTACTAGAGGAAACAAATTAAACAAGTTATTACAAGTGTGATGAGTACTTTGTAACTTGTTGTTTGCACTCAGCAATGTGTCATAGGCATCTTCCCATGTCAAAATATATAGACGGTCCCTGACTTATGATTTTTTGACTTGATGATGGTGCGAAAGCGATATGCATTTAGTAGAAACCATACTTCGAAATTTGAATTTTGATCTTCTCCCGGGCTAGCGCTATGCGGTGCAATACTGTCTCGTGATGCTGGGCAGCGGCATCGAGCTGCAGCTCCCGGTCAGCCCCTCGATCACGAGGGTGGACAACTGATACACTAACAACCATGCTGTACCCACAACCAGTCTGTTTTTCAGTTTCAGTACAGTATTTAATAAATTACATGAGATCTTCAACACTTTGTTATAAAACAGGCTTTGTGGTAGATGATTCTGCCCAACTGTAGGCTAATGTAAGTGTTCTGAGCACGTTTAAGGTAGGCTAGGCTAAGCTATGATGTTCAGTAGGTTAGGTGTATTAAAGGCATTTTCGACTCAAAACATTTTCCACTTACGATGAGTTTATCGGGACATAACCCCATCATAAATCGAGGAAGATCTGTATATACAACAAGGATAAAAATATTACTAAGTCTTCGTCGGCCTTTTCCCTTCCTCTTTCTTCTAAAGAGGATTCAACTTTTGCCTGCCTCACCCCTAGACCTTTGTTGGGCATCAAGGACTGGGGACAGCTAGGAGTGAGTAACTTGGTTTGCATCAGGAAGGACCTGAAGCTACCTGGGGTAGAACAGAGTAGACCAAAACAGGAGTAGAGGGATTAAGAAGGAAAGAATGCCTGAGGACAAAAAAAGGACCCAGGCTGAGGTCAGGAGGAAGTGATGCTCTGATAAGGGAGACTGCAGATTTTAAGGATTTCTCAAAGAGACTTCAATTAAGACATCATTTATTTCCCAATGCTTTGGAGATCACGGACTGGTGATTCTTTGGAATGTGACACCATGTTGAGACTGGCCACAATATGGCTAGTTGTAGTTTGAAACCATGTACAACTACCTTATTCTTTTTAATGGCTGTGTAGTGTTCTACTGTGTGGGAGTACCAAACTTTATTTAATACTTCCCCTAAAGGCAGACATGTGGGTCATTAGAAGTGCTTTTGATATTAAATGTAAATGCCAGGATGAACATCTTTACAAATAGGTTCACTTCCAAAGGAAGCGAATAGATAGGTAGATGAAAGATAGATAGATGATGGATAAATGGATGGAAGAAAAGAAGGAAGGAAGGAAGGAAGGGAGGGAGAGAGAGGGGAGAGAGAGAGAGAGAGAGAAAGGAAGGAGGGAGGGAGGGAGGAAAGAAAGAAAGGAAGGAAGGGAGGGAGGGAGAGAGAAAGAGAGAGAGAGAGAAAGAGAGAGAGAGAAAGAAAGAAAGGAAGGAAGGAAGGAAGGAAGGAAGGAAGGAAGGAAGGAAGGAAGGAAGGAAGGAAGAAATCATGATAAATCCATACAATAGAATACTACTCAGCAATAAAAAGGAATGAAGTATTGCTACAACAACATAGATGAATCTAAAATTAATTATGCTGGGTGACAGAAGCCAGCCTTCTGTATGTTTCCATTTATACAAAATTCAAGATAGAAAGCAGACCAGCAGCTGCCTGGGCACTGGGATGTGGGGCAGGAAAGAGGGATGACAAAGTGGGACAAGGAAACTTTTGGTAGTGATAATATATTCATTATCTTGATTGTGGTGACAGTTTCACTGGTGTATGCGTATGTCAAAACTTATTAATTGTATAGTTTAAATATGTGCAGATTATTGCATGTCAATTATAACTTAATAAAGCCATAAAGTAGATGATGATAGATAAACATCAGTGGGGGTGCATTTTAAGGTGAACAAGAGAAAAGAGATCCAGTAGAGAGTGGTTTAGGCACTGCTGGGCTGGGGACTGAGGAGAAAGGCAGAGAGCCAAGTGTAGTGTGAACTCCAGTGGGATGCCACAGTGTGCAGAAGTGTTTTGAGGGGTAGGGCTTCTAGGGCTAAAGAGACGGGCCGGGCAAATGGCCTCACACTTGAGCTGCAAATCATACTAGTTTCCCATCCACAGGATGAGCCTCTTCTTGGCCCCTCTGCCCCAACACAGATTGCCCCAGAGCCCAGCACTGTGCCTAGCACACAGTAGGCAGTCAATAAATGTTTGTCAATGTGAACAGACCCCATCTAAGCACCACCCAGCCAGCACTAACACACAGGGGTCCCAGGCAACCCCGCCCTCCTCCTGGCAAAGGCCTGGACCACCTTCCCATTTCTGGCCTGGTGCCCGCCTCCATTCCCACAATCCCCCACCCCCATGGCTCTGCCTTCCGTCTTCCACTCAAGCTTGTCTCTTGGACTTAATGAGCAAAATCACATCTCCAGGCCTATGCTGGGAGCTCCTCCTCAGACATAGATTCGTTCTCTTCTCTGGCTTCCGCTGATCCCCGTGGCTTCTGTGGAAGGCAGGTCATCTGAAGGGGTTAATTTGCTGGGACAGCCCTGGGTTCACTCCTCAGCTCTGCCTTTCTTCATCTTTGTGGACATGGGCAGGTGAATTCCCCTTCCTGAGTCTCAGTTTTTCCATCTGTAAGATGGGGATGGTAAGTAGCAGATACAGTAGAGTGTTTGTGAGGATTCATGAAATAAAGGCACCAAGCACTTAGCATACTGTGTGACCCACAGCAGGCACTGAATCAAAGCTTATTTTATTTTATTTTTTATATAGTCGTTAAGAGGTTAAGAGCTTGAACTCCGGAGTCAGGCTGAACCAAATTCAAATCCCAGATAAGTGCCCCTGGGCAAGTGACTTAATTTCTCCGAGCTTCGTTTCCTCCTCTATAAACTGGAGGTGATAGCAAAGTCATCAGTCAGGAGGCTGGCAGGAAACAGAGGACACGTTGAAACCGGGTAATTCGAGGAGAGTTTAATAAAGAGGCTATTTGCACAGGTGTGGGCAGGGCTTAGGAAGATCAATAGGGCAGAACGCAATACCTGGGGCTAGGGAAGGGAGGCGCTGTTCACACCCACGACCCTGCAGGAGCAAGGAGAAAGGTTAGTTTCAGAACCTGGAAAGGGGAGCCATACGGACAGACTCACCCAACAGGAGCCGTGGCTTTTGGAAGAGGCACGGCACCCCCCCGCCCCCACAGCAACATGGCAAGGAGGAACCTGGGGGATTAATGTCCCACCCCCGTTGTCTTCCTTCCTCTGATCTCCTGCCACTGCCTCTTCTTTTCTTGGACAAACCCAATGAGAGACCGGAGTGCATGGAAGCCCACTGATACCAACCAGCTAGGTCAGCCTCCTGGGCTCAGAGCAAGGAGAGAAAGGGGCAAGTGGACGAAATCCGATATATAAAGGTCCTACCTCAGAGGATCAGTAGGTTTAACTAACATCACGTCAATAAAGCATTTAGCACAGAGTAAGACTTCGTTAAGTGGCAGCCCATGGTTACCCCAGAACCCACCCTAGCCTGGGTTCTCAAGGTTGGTATCAGGCTGGCCTCGACCCACCCTACAGTGCTGGGAATGGAACAGAGCTGACCTTCTACATTCTGTGTTTACTTAGAGGAAACTTGGCTGCTGAGAGCAAGAGGAGGTTGACTGTGGTTTTCTGCAACAGCTGGGGGTGGAGGGAGGCGGAGAGAGGGGAGCTGGAACATATTAGGGCCCCTGAAAGCCAAGAGACCCCAGACCCCAGGAATCTGAGCAGAGTCCATGTTGAGGGCAGCGTTCGCCTGCCTTCTCTCTGCCAAGGGACTTTGCATTTCGGGGCTGAGCGATGTGTCCTGGGACCTCATCCCCAGGAGATAGGGCCACGGGACAGCCCCAGCACCAGCAGTGGAATGTGCCACTCTTGGAACAGAGGCTCTTGCTTTTTAAAATTGGCTTGTAAATCTCCGTATAGTTTTCAGGGTTTAGGAATTTTATTTTATCTGGATTAAAGTCATGTTCTGCTTTGGCATTGGAAGGCGTTTATGACTGTTAAAACAAGAAATGAAAAATATAGGCCTGGAATCAGCAAGGCTGCCTCCTGCCAGACTTGCAGGGATTTGTCTTGGGGGCCAGGCTGAAGGTTTGCTGCCCCTTCTCCCTCTGCTCTGGTGTTTCTCGATAAATCTGGGTCTGACTGCATCGGAGCAGCCAACGCAATGGCTCGGGAGGGCCCATTAGGAAGGAAGCTTTTGTCTTTTCTTAGGTGAGTTTTACCAATTTCCTTCATTCTGTTTCCCCCTCAAAGCACACCCTCCAGGGCACTGTTTAAAGGGCTTTCTCACGGTCACTGTCACTTGGCTGCACTTGGTCTAGGGGTCAGATGGCTTAAGTCTTTGACTCATCATTTTGGGATAACTTTGAATTCCCAAATTATGGGTTTGGGGCAGGATTTAGATAACTGAGATTCCTTGGCCTATTTTGTCATCTTCTTTATATCCTCTTGCCTTTAAAGCATGCACACACAGACACACACACACACACACCGTGCACGCACACCCACACACATGCAGATACACATGTGCACATGTGCACGCGCACACACAGACACACAGACACACACACTTCTTTCCTAATGGCAAAAGTTATGCATGCATCCCAAAGAACACTTGGGAAGCAAAGAAAAGCATCAAGGGGGAAAAAAGCAAAAAAAAAAAAAAAAAAAATCACAAGAGAAAAATCACTCAAGCTTTTGGCAAAGATCATTCTAGTATTTTTCCTCCTATCCATCTATCAGCTATCTATCCTTTTTTAACAGTATCACACAATTGTGTAATCTCATTGCCTGTATTTTCACTTATAGGTTGTGAACCTCTTCCCATATCTGCAGACCATGCATCATATTTTATGACAATAATAATAATGAGCACTGAGGTTAAGCTCAGAGGTTAAGAATTCAACCTTCTAAGTCAGAGAGATCTGGCTCTGTCAATTTCTTTTTTTGTGTGTGTGAGGAAGATGAGCCCTGAGCTAACATCCATGCTAATCCTCCTCTTTTTTTGCTGAGGAAGACCACTCTGAGCTAACATCTATTGCCAATTCTCCTCCTTTTTTTTTTTTACCCCCAAAGCCCCAGTAGATAGCTGTATGTCATAGCTGCACATCCTTCTAGTTGCTGTATGTGGGACACGGCCTCAGCACAGCCGGAGAAACGGTGCGTCGGTGCACGCCCGGGTTCTGAACCCAGGTCGCCAGCAGCGGAGCGCGGGCACTTAACCGCTAAGCCACGGGGCTGGCCCTCAGCTCTGTCAATTTCTAGCTGCATCTTTGTGCAAGTTCCTTAGTCTTGCTGGGCCTGAGTTTCCTCATCTATAAAATGGGGCCAAATTTTATCTACCTCAGAGGGAAAGTAACTATGAGGACAAGTAAAATTGTGTCAAATAATAAAAGCCTGGGGGACGCGTTGGTCCGTAGTAAGTACTCAGTAAATTACAGTCTGTGCTCCTACTGCCATGTTCAGCAGGGATCTACGGAGGACGCCGTCTGGGTTTTTCTTCCCTGGAAGGGCAATGCGCAGCATTCTCTGTAAATCAGAACTTCGGGTTGCACAACATTTGTTTCATGGTAAGCAGCTAGATGATTTTAAACTTCTGTCTTCCCCCAAGAACACTCGACGAAATTGGCAGTCTGTACTATGCAAAAATTCACCCAGAAATGGAAGAGAGGGACATTTGCACAAGCTGGGTTGTGTCTACAGAATTAGAAGGCACAGTTGGACTAATTTTAGTGTCTAAAAATTGGAGGAAACATTGGAATCATGCTTCATGGGAAAGACAAGTCCTTGAAAGTGGCAAAAGGAACTCTCAGGATTGGCTGAATTGGGGACCATTCCCTCAAGGTGTGGGCACTGTCCCAATCTGAGCACAGAGTCTAATTGGCTGGAAGTTAAAAGGAGGGGGAGGGAAAAGGGTAAATGCCCTTTAAGGCCTCAGGTTAGAAATGACTGCAGAGACCTCCCTCACATCGCCCCTCATTGCCTTGGTTTTCCCAGCTTTCTGCTTTCCTGTGTCTTGCCATAGATAATTTTGATCCAGCGAGCGGGCAGTCGCCGTGTTGGGGTTCGCTGGCATTTTGTTCTTTGGGATTTCTGAGAGGGGCAGGCCCCTGTGATTGGCCTCACGTGGGCAAACTGCACACAACTCGCTTTGTATCTGAGGAGCGGCGCGGGGGCCTAGCTCCTTTTCGTCGCAGCCAATCAGGCCGGGCTGAGAATTTATGAGATGAAGGCGACCCCTTTGAAGAAAGGCGCCCTTGTCTGCGGCTTCCCCATTGCTCGGTGTGCGCGTGGGGCGGTGGGGAGGGGTGGGCCCGGCCAGAGGGCCGGCGCCCTGGGGATGGACAGGGCAAGAAAAGAATCTGAGAGACGAGGGTCATAAGTCTTTCCGCGCACAGGAAAGAAAACTGAGCAGGCTGCCTTGCTCCCGGCAGGTGTGTTCTCACAATGGGGAGCCACGGCCCTCCCCAAGGGCCAGGGAGGAATGGACGCATCACAGCTGCCGCCTGCATTTGCCCCCGCCCCTCCAAGAGGGCAGAACCAGACAGGGTAAGAGGGAAACACTTCTAGAAGCAATCATGGCAGCCAATAATCTAGAAGCAATAATATCTACACCAAGGCAGAGAGGTGCAACTCAAATCTCCCTATCTTTATATGCTTTGGCTTCATATCTCTGCGTCTCAGTTTCCTCATCTCTAAAAAGAGGTGGTTAATAATAGCAGCCTGCTCGTCGGGCTGTGGGGAGGAATGTGTGTAAGGCACTTAGCAGAGCGCCTGGTATGCAGTAAATGCTGAGTAAGTAGAAGCTATTATTATTAATAGCAATCATCTTTGGTTTCCAAAGAGGTATTCTGCTTTCATTAAAGCCAAGAGTAAAGTCCATTCATTCAATCGTTCTTTCATTCATTTGCTCAGGCAATTAATAAACATTTAACAGGACCTACTATGCTCTGGCTACTTTACTGGAGATGATGATAACAGTAGCTCTGACTTGTTTGGGGCTTGCTATGTGTTAGGCTCTGTTCTAAGCCCTTTATATGCATTAACTTATATCAGCGTCACAACCACACCATGGGGTAGTTATAGAGAAATTAAACTTGGCCAAGGTCACACAGCTAGTAAGATCAGGAGCTGGGATTGGAACTAAGGTCTGCCTGCCTCTCAAGTTGATGTCCTAAGCGCTCTGCTAGTCCACAACTAATAAAATCAGATGATTCTTGCCCCCACCACCCAGGGCAGTTCTGTCCTCTAGAACTTTCTGTAATGATAGAAATATTTGATATCTGCGCTGTCCAATACAGTGCCCATTGGTGGCTACTGAGGACTTGAAATGGCTAGTGCAACCGGGGAACTGGATTTTAAATTTTATTGAATTTGCATGAATTTCAATGTAGATTTAAATAGCCACACGTGGCTAGTGGCTATGGTATTAACCAGCAGGGCTCTAGGAATTCGGAGTCTAGGTGAAGAAATTCACGTTAATGCGGGCAGTAAGTGTAAGGTTATGGCTCTGCTCAGGCTCCCAGAGCAGAGAGAAGATACAGCCTTGCTGTGGGGTGTGACCTGGAGCAAGGTCACAGGAGGCTTCCCACAGAAAGTCATCTCTGAGCCCAGTCTTGAGAAGGAGGAACTGGCAGGAGGGGAGGTATTTTTAAATATACCCAAATACGCTGGATTTCACAACAGGGGCCTGTGCTCAGCCAATTCTTTGGTGGAGTTTGAAACCTGTAATCAACACCCAGGGTCTTCTTTGAGCTACGAGATAACCAGAGCTCACCCCCGAAGGATGAAAGAATACCGGATTCAGGAATGTGTCCACTGTTTTTTTTCGGCTGCAGGTATCAGCTTGTGTTTGGCTCTTAACCATCACCTCTCTGAGGACGTGAAAACACCTGGAAAACAAATTTGAAAAATTCACTGGCTCGTGAGAGTGCTCTGTCAATGTTGCATGAAGCCAAATGTCCAAGAACAGTGAGCCAGCTCTAGGCAGACAAAAGAGTAGTAATAATAATAAGGATAATGACGATAATAATGAAAAACAGTTACCACTTATTAAGACACTTTCTGCCAGACCCAATGTTAAGTGCTTTCGTGTATTGATCGTCTCACAATCCTACAATCCATTCTCTACATGGCAGCAAAGTGGCCTTTTTAAGACATAAACTCTAAATCAGATCATGCTAGTCTGTGGCTAAAAAACCTTAAGTGGCTTCCCATTATACTCAGAATGAAATCAAAGTTTCTTGCCCTGTCCTGCAAGGCTTGGCCCCTGCCTACCTCTCTCCATCTGTTCCCACTCTCCACCTACTCACTAAGCTCCAGACACATAAGACCCCTCTCTGGTGCAAAGTCCCAAGCTTTTGCCTGCGCCAGGACGTTTGCACTTGCTGTTCCTCCAATAAGCAACTCAACACCCACCCTAATCCTCCATTAGAGTGAATGTGCTGGAGAGCAGGGACCTGATCTCTTTGATCGCTGTTGTATCTCCAGCCCCTAGGACAGTAGGCACTCAGTAAAAATTTGTTATACGATTGAAAGAATTTCAACCCTACCTACTAGGTATTATGATCTTCATGTAACAGATGAAGAAACTGAAGGTCAGAGTGGTTCATTTGCTCAAAGCCATACAGCTTGTAAGTTGCCGACTACATATCTGGAGGATTCTGTCTATTTTCTCCTTGTCAGCCAGTTGTGCTGAGGCTGCACAGCCACCTTGGGAGGAGGAGCAGACTTCAAGATGCAGTTTTCATCCCTTCACTCTGCAAAGGGCCCTGGTTTGCCTCACTTAGTCCTTTATGGCCAGGATCTGCCTATATAATAAGAAACCCTTGCCTGCAAAACTACCCAGTCTTCCTCTGGCTTTTACTTTATGTTATTCTTTGAACATAAAAATGAGTATTTAGAAAGACTGGAAAGTATAGGGAAAATATATGTATAAAGAACCTGGGGGAAAAAAACCAATCTCACTACCCAGAGGCAACTCGGTTAATGATTTGGTTTCTTTACTGCCAATCTTTTTTATCGTCTTTAATACAAAGTTGATATCGTCTCTGTGTGTAATTTTGTGTCCTACTTTTATCCCTTAACGCTGTATCTTAAGAGTGTTCTCTTAAAAATTTTTCACAAGCATTAGAGCTAATGGCTGCATAATATTCCTTCACTTGGGTTCACCCAGTTTACTCAATCAAATTTCCTTTGTTTGGGGGATTCCCTTTTCTCATCTTGCCGGTCTGTAAGCCAAAAATAGGACTTGAATGTAAGGAGACACACATACAATTATGACTTAAATATAAAGAGGTGCATGGAAAATTATGTTTTCCCTTTTGAGATCAGAAAAAGGCATGGCTGTGTTCCATCAGAATAATTATTGCTATTATTTGATCATTTCCTGAGATTTCATAGTATATGAAAGTTGTGGATATTCCAAAGAAAATCTTGAGTTATACCTAAATGTCTTTACCCAAAGCACAGGTTTTAAGGCTGCGCTGACTCAGCAGAATCCCCTTGGTTGACTTGTCACCTACACCTTCTCGGCCACCGCCCCTCCCCAGGATGCAGCTGCTGCCCCCGCAAGCAGGAGACAGGATGGAAAAGGGCCGGGAATCTGGAGGCCAGAAACCACGGTTCAAGGTCCAGCTTCCAGGCTCAACTACACACCCTTGGATGTGTCACTTCTCCTCTTTCCCGTAAAATGAGGCTGATAGTCCTCGCCTCAGAGAACTGTGAAGGTCAAACGAGGGATCAGACGGGAAGGGCGTGTAGTAAACTGAACAGTGCTATAAAGTTGTTTGGAATTCTTACGAGCCGGTGAGTTACGACCACAGCGGCTATTTAAAAAGACTTAAAGGTCAGCAGAGTCAAGGTTCTCCAGCCCAAATCTTCAAAGGGCTGGCTCTTGTTATAAGACGATATGTATAAACTGGATTAGCGGGTCCTCTGCTTGTGATAAATTCACGGGGATTTGAAGAGTAGGGGTCGCAGGCTCCCCTGGTTGCCTACCAGCATCCATGCCCTAAGAGAAGACCTGATGGGGTCAGGCATTCATCCAATCCCCGCTTAGCATGTGACTCAGGGCAAACTGACTCCGCCCCCTACTCTAGAAGTGGGGCCTGATTGGTCAAAGGATAATCCCTCCCCTTGCCAGTGATTGGTTCAGCCGTGGGGCTTGTGATCCCATTCCTGCCGAGACACGTGGGGATGTGGGAGACAGATGGGAACGATCTCCTTGCTCCTAACCAAATATCACAGGAAGAGAGGTTCTTTCTTCTCCCTGTGGATGTCCCACCTTGAACTGTGGCAGCCATCTTGCTACCAGACTGGGAGATGAAGCCAACATGGAGAGAGGAAGAGCCAAGAGAGCATGATGGTGGATGGTAATAACAACAACGGCAGCAAACATTCACTGAGCATCTAGATCTTACCAGGTACTATTCCAAGTGTACTATATGCTTTAGCTCAGGGGAGTTGCCCCACCTATTTTGGTGGCACGTGAACTAAGAATGGTTTTTACATTTTTCTAGTGGTTGAATAAAAATCAAAAGAACGATATTTCACGACACACGAAAATTATATGAAATTCAACATTCAGTGTCCATAAATAAAATTTTGTTGGAACACAGCCATGCCTGCTCATTTACCTGTTGTCTATGGCTGCGTTCATGCTGCAACAGCACAGTTGAGTAGTTGGGCAGAGACTGCCAGCTACTTGGCCAAGAGCAAAGCCTAAATATTTACCATCTGGCCCTTTATAGAGAAAGTCTGCCCACTTTTGCTTTAGCACTCACAACCATCCTATAAGTTGGGGTACTATTATTATCCTGTTTTT
This sequence comes from Diceros bicornis minor, assembly GCF_020826845.1. Lineage (NCBI taxonomy): Eukaryota > Metazoa > Chordata > Mammalia > Perissodactyla > Rhinocerotidae > Diceros > Diceros bicornis. The sequence goes on from NC_080774.1 coordinate 13,737,240, forward strand.
CGCGGAGGAGAAAACTGAGGCTCAGAGAGGTTAAGTAATTTGTCCAAGGTCACACAGCTATATCTAAGAGGTAGACTTGAGATTCACTACCAACCAATCTTCTTAACCACTTTAGGAAAGAACCTGGGTTCTCCATGACATTGTTGAGATGCGGAGTCAACCAACTCTAAACCCACCTCACTTTAGGACTTCCAGGTTTAAGAGGTGTATGATATTACTATATTATCAAAGCCCATTGAAGACTGTGTTTCTGTTCTTTGTAGGTAAAGGCATCGCAGTTAATGCCATGAGAAGGCACCTGAGAAACTCAAGAACAGAAAGGAAAGGCTAGCTACCAGCTTCTTGGACCAACCGCCTTTTGTCCTTGCTCCAGGGAATAAAGCTTTTCTTCTCCAGACACTGCAAGTCTCCACAAGTTCTTCCCTTTCAAAGAGATTATGAAGGAAATGTCATTTTAGAATTGCTGCTGCTTTTGACAATCTGCAATATTAGCCTGATGAGGAATTACACTCGCTAATGACATATCGCAAGTTGGGTGGAGTCTAATTGTTGCAAGTGCTGGTGGTAATAGCCTGTCTCGGGGACTTCTGTGCCGGGGCATCCCTCGCTTGGCTATGGCCCGTGTGGAAAATCAATTTCCTCTAAATGTTTGAAGAATGGCACAGAAGGACCTGATTTCTTTTCCCTCTGCTGGAGTCAATCTGGAGACAGGGAGCCTATAAAATGAATGAAAATAGCTACGGTTGCAAGATGCAGGGTGGAACCCCGAGCTAAGCAAAGCCGGATCGCGCTCTAAGTTCTAGCTTTTTGTCCTAAGGCCAGAGACAATATACATTTGTGTCCCAAATTGCTGGGCTCTTAAAAAGTCCCAGAACAGAAAGGATTTTACTTCAACCCAGCAATTTCACTTCTAGGAATCTCTCCCACAGAAAAACTCCCACGAGAGTGCAGGCATATATGAACAGGGTGTTCCTCGCAACCCGGTTTGTGATGGTGAAAAATTGGAGGCAAGGTAATTATCTGACAAGAAGAGACTGGTTAAATAAATGGTGATATATCTATGCTCTGTAGCCATTAAGCAGAAAGAGATAAATCTGTACGTATTCATATGGAAAGATTTTTGTGGTATGGTATTGGGTGAAAAAAAAGCAAGTTGCAGACCAATATATACAGCATGGGTTCATTTTGTTAAAAAAAAAAAAGCCTTCAACAGTGATGTGCACATTTATATCTAGATGTTTGTACATGAGTAGAGAAAGGTCTGAAAGGATACACACCAACTTGTAGGTGGTGTTGGCTAAACCCAGGGGCGGGCATGGTGCAGGTGAGAGAGGAAATTCCTCTTCTATAGTATAGTATTTAGATTTTTTTAAAAATACTGGTGTGTGGCTTTGGTAATGAAAATAGAAATAAAGAATTGGCTTTCTGGCATGTCAGAATAGCACTGTGCTAGGCTAATTAGTCCTTCTGAGGATGTGGAAGATCAGGGCTCATCGCCACAGTGTTACAATCCAGTCAAGCCACAGACGCAAGTCTGTTACACAGCCTAATCTGATAGGTCATAGCTCTTCCTAGCCCACAATTGCCACAGAGGGACTGCATCCTTAGCGACCTGGCTATCAAATCAGAGCCAAACAAAATGTCCTTTTGCCAAGGCCAGAATTTAAACATTTACTTTTTTAAAAATTGTGGTAAAATATACATAACATAAAATGTACTATTTTAACCATTTTAAAGTGTACAAATAAGTGGAATTGGGCTCATTCACAATGTTAAGCAATCATCAGCATGATGTGGTTCCAGAACTTTTTCATCACTCTAAGGGAAACCCCGTACCTGTCAACATCATTTTCCACTCTTCCTCCATCCCCCAGCCCCTGGAAACTCCTAATCTTCTTTCTGTCTCTATGGGTTAGCCTATTCTAGACATTTCATATAAATGGAACCCATACCATATATGGCCTTTCGTGACTGGCTTCTTTTACTCAACATAATGTCTTCAAGGGTCGTCCATGTTGTGGCATGTATCAGTACTTCATTCCTTTTTATGGCTGAATAATATTCCATTGTATGGACATGCCACAGTTTGCTTATCTATTCACCAGTTGATGGACATTTTGGATGGTTTTATCTTTTAGATATTATAAATAAAACTGTTATGAACATTCCTGTACACATTTTTGTTTGAACACCTGTTTTCAATTCTTTTGGGTATATATGTAGGCGTGGACTTGTGGGGTCATATGGTAATTCTGTGTTTAACTTTATCAAGATTTGCTTTTAAAACCCTGGAAGGCCAGTCTCCTGACCATGGAGGAAATGCCATGAGTGGGAAAAGCTTCCCCTGACTTTGTCTATTGTGTCTCTTGAGTCGAGGCAGTTAAGTGCATAGATGAAGGTAATTACTATGTGATTACCTTATCTATACTTAAAAAACCATCTGCCAAGATTCCACTTCTTCTAGAATATTCCAAATATTGCTATTACACGAGCAATTGGGGAATTGTTATTCAATACAAATTAATCAAATGATTAACCCAGGATTTTTCCTGTTAGTTTCACTTTCTGTTACACTTGGGGAAATTCAACAATCTTGACTATTGCTAAGCACGATGGAACTAACTCTGAATTGCCAAGTGCCAGACCAAATTCTTCCAGGCTCAGGGTCTTGAAATGGACTTTTGCTGAATAGCAGCCTGCAATAATCAGCCTATCTTAAAGTGGGCTTAACTTGCAATCAGTAAAACATAGTAGGTTAAGTTGCTTCGGGTCAGTAGGACCTGGGTTCAAGTCCCACCTCTGCCATTAACTAACTTACCTTGGGAAAGTCACTTAACCATTCTGAGTCCCTCAGTTTCCTCCTCTGTAATATGGGATTGATTATAGGACATACTTCATAGATCATTTATTCATTCAACAAACATTTATTATACACCTACTGTGCAACACATACTGTTTACCAGCACTGACTAGAACAGACAAGAATCCCTGCCCTTATGGGGAGGGACAGGCAATAAATATAACAATAAGTAATTATAAGGTAGTTAGATGGTGATAAGTTTATGAGGCAAAAATAAAACAGGAGGGCTGAAGGAAGGGCTGCATTTTAAATAATGTGATCAGTATAAGCTCCACTAAGCAGGTGACATTTGAACAAAGAATCAAGGAAAAAAGAGGATAAGTCATGTGGCTATCTGGGAGGAGGAAGAACAGGTAGTGCAAAGGCCCTGAGGCAGGAGTGTTCTGCCCTGTTCATGGAAGGGCAGGGAGACTGGGGTGCCTGGACCAGAGTGCGTGTGAGGGAGAATAGAAAAGGTTGATTTTGTGGGCTAAAGTGAGGACTTTAGATTACTCAGAGAGATAAGGAGCTCTTCTAGGTTTTTGACCTGAGCTGACTTATATTTCGAAAGCATCATTCAATCTGCTGTGTTGAAAATAGACCACAGACAGACAAGGGCAACAGCGGGGAGACCAGTTGGGAGCACACTGCAGGAATCCAGGTGAGAGGAGACAAGGGCTTGGCCCAGGGCTGTAGCCTGGAGGTGGTGAGAAATGGTCGGGTTCTGAATACTTTCTGAAGGGAGAGCCAACACAGTTTCCTATTGGGAGTATTAAATTAGATAATGCAGGCAAGGCTCTTATCACAGAGCCTGCATGTAGTTAGGAGGGAATAATGGTAGCCACGATTATTATCAAGGTGGGTATAGTGTGTTCCCCTGCAGGGGCTGATCAGGAGCTAAAAAGAAAGTGAGCAAGAGGAAAGCTATTAAGGTTCCCGTGTGATTTGCAGTGAGTTACGAGGCCACCAAAGGTAACAAGGCTTTCACACAATGGAGACGAGGGCTTCTGCACCTTCCAGAGAGCTGGGAAGCCCAAAGCAGCGAAGCCACATAATTTAGAACAAAATAGAGGTTTCAGGGCCAAGTTTTTCAGGTAATGGCAAAAGCTTCTTTTTCGTAGTGTGTGGAAAGCAACCTCAGTTGGGAAAATGTTTGTTTCTAGATTCCCTGGCTTTGGAAATATTTACTGGCAATATCATTGCAGCCCTGGTATTTGTTTTTGGGTTTTCGATGGAACTACTCAACTCCAGAATTTCTTTCAGGTAGAAGAATCAATCGCCAAGAGTCAATGGGATTCCCTTCAACTCACCTTCTCTTCGCTCCAAATTCCAGAGACAAGATGAGATGGTTTCTGAGGCTGATAGAGATGGATTTTGCCAGGGGAATGCCAACATCACTCCTTCCGCCTCCTGTCAGCCTGCTGCCAGAGTCTTCCCATCGGACATCTGGCCCCAGCAGGGAGAAACAGGGACCAAGGCACTTATTTTGGCTTTGACGTCAGCAGAGGCAGGCTGATTAAGTTCATCATTAGTGCAAATTAAAATCCACCAAACCGTATCTCTCTTCGTTACCTCACCTGCATTTCTAGAGCTGACAGAGGTCTCGCTTTCCTTTTGTTTCATTTTGCTGTGGATTAAGGTGTGATTTTTTTCTAAACAGTTAATTAGAAGATAATAATGCCAGCGAGCTTATAGTTAATTATTTGTATCTGTGCTTAATGCTTATAAGTGTGCTCAGTTCTCGCAAGCTAATATTTGGCTTGTCAGATGTTGTTAGTCATTGTAATTAATGGAGTCCATATACATTTCCCGGTGCTGTGGGTAGAGTTATAGGAACAGCAGGAGATGTGAAGTGTCTCCACCGCCCTGCACTTATCCCTAGAAAGAGAACTTCGGGGGACTGGATCCTTCTTGTGACATTCATTCTTTACCCGTCTGGCTTCTTTCCTCACTGTAGGACACTCTGTATCCTCTCTTTCTTGGCTCCCTGTTAATTTCCTTCTTACCCTCAGGCCCAGCTGCATTGCTTGTAGGGCCCCGTGCAAAATAAAAACGTGGATCCCCTTGTTCAAAAATTGTTAAGAATTTCAAGATGGCAACAGTGGAGTATTAAACAAAATGCGGGCCCATGTGACTGCCTAGGTCACATGCCCATGAAGCCAGCTCTGCGTACCACGGGTTGCCTCTTATCTTTCCCCAAAGGGCACCTCCCACCGGGATGTACCCCATCCCTCTCCTCTACAGCTACAACAGTGCACGGCACGCTCGATGGGCTCAAGGATGAGCCAAAAGATTTTCCAAATGCAAGCTTGAAAAATGCAAAGCGCAACCGTGTAACTCCCCTGCTTACCATCCTTCTGTGGACATGACAGAGGGAACTTTCTGGAGGAACAGAAATGTTCTATATCGATGTGGCGGTGGTGATCACATGGGGGCAAACATTTGTGAAAACTCATCAAATTGTCGACTTTAGAAGACGGCATTGCACTGTGTATAATTACACATCAATAAAAAAAGTAGCATGCCTAAAAAACCCCCAGTGGCTCCCCATTACCCTCAAGATAAAGTCTATTTTTGTCACATGTCACACAAGGTCCTTCCCCAGGGGGCTGTTCTTAGTTTCCAGCCTCACCTCCAGCACTTCTGTGGCTTGCTGTTTTCCAGCCGTGCTGGCTGCCAGCACGCCCCATTCTTCCGTACCCTCTCACTCAACTGCTCCCTGGCCCAGGCGTGAAGAATCAAATATAACAACCAGTGTGGCATCGGCACCAACTGGAAAGGACTGCAGAGCTGGAATGGAGCCGAGCCCTGGAGCCTCCTGCTGTACCAGCTGTTAACTCTGTCGTTTCTGCGTTATGAGGAAGCGGATGGGGTCCCAGGGAGAGAGGGTGGGGAGAGGGGCACTTGGTGTGCTCTAGGTACTGGCTGTTTACCAGTTGATATGGAGGTAATCAGCAGAGCCATATCAGTACGTGCCTGCTGGACGTCAACTCACTGCCTAAATTGTGGGCCAGCCTTTTCTTAGCTGGCTGACAGCTTCCTCTTCCTCCTTCAGATCTCATCTCAAGGGCCTTCTCCTCCAGGAAGCCTTCCCTGACTCCCTCTTCTCTCTTGATCTCTCCTGCCCTATCTCTATAACAGCATTTACTGCACTGTCCTAGATTAATTGATACACTTTCCTGTTTCTCCATCTCTTTAAGGCAGAGACTGTGACTTCCTGTTCCGAGTCTAGCAAGGGGCCTGGCACACACAGACCCGAGTGCACGCATGTGAGCAAAGGGATTTTCTTGTTGGCTTTCCCGGCACTTGGGGCAGATAGATGAATGAATGAATGAGTGAATTTCTTCTTTCCCGTTTCTATATTTCCTTTACTCGAGGCAGTGGGGATTCTTGGTACATGGGTTTGGAGAGAGAGTATTGCAGCAGGCAAGATCTCAGACGCTGGACTCAGGCAGCCTGGAGGGATCCTCACATTTGCCGGTTGGCATATTTGGGCAAGTGACTTGACCTCCCTGAGCATCAGATCAGGTCATTATTGATGTGGGTTCACAGGGTTGTTGAGAAGCTCAAATGAGACAATGCCTGCAAAACACGGAGCCGTCAGCAGCTCTGCCTGAGAGAGAAATTGGATCTGGTTCACCAGGGAGCCGGAATCAGTAGATGCGGTCACCAGACAACAGGAAAAGAAGTCACTGGCCGTCCACAGCCATCCTCAAATAAGCAGTTCTGATTTTGCTTCCATGATCTTCTCAGTCTCCTGGGCCCGATGATTGCACAACACAAGTGAACATTTCCCTGCAAGAAGCCTATAACCATTGGCAGATGTTACTGAACCGAAATCTGGAAGACAATAAAAATGGGCACTTTTTCATTTGCCTCCAACTTCCTGTTTCTTTGCAGGAAGACTCCAATTTCAGCCATGAGAGAGAAAGGACAGTGGTCCTCAGTCTTGCAGAGAAACCAACTCATTGATCGCCTTCCCAATCAAAATGCCTGTTTTTCAGGCTTTCTGGATGTTCTGCCCGTGAATAATTCTTGGCTAAACATGGCAAAAATTGTCCCATTGCCCCATACCTCCACCTCGTTCCAAACCACGGCCTCCCAACCAAGTCCTAAATTTCCAAGAAAAAGCAGTTTTGCATCCTGCCTAAGAACTCAGACTCCAGACTCAGACAGACTGGAGCTCCAGTCCTTCCCTTACCAGTTCCTGGCTGTGAGATCTTGGACAAGGCTCTTACCCCCTCGTAGTTTTATTTTTCTACCCCATCCAGCAAGGAGAGAACAGTGTCTGATCACAGAATATCTCTGAGGACTACGTGATGAGTACTGAGTGGCTGAACTTGGTGAGAGTTCATTAAATGTTGGTTGTTACTATACTCATTGTTTTAAAAAAAGGATATAGGATGGCAAAAAATATTTTAAAATTTTATAATAAACCCTGCAGACCTGAAAATTGAAAGACCCTTGTTGGAGAAATCACCTCATCATCTCCCTATGTGGTAGGCTGGGAAATGTCCCCCGCAAAAGATTCAGCATGGGGCCCATACAGCCTGATCGTTAAGACCAGACAGTCTTGGGTTCAAATTCCAGCTTCCCTTTTAATAGCTGTGCAATCTTGGACAAGTGACTCAAGCTCTCTGAACTTCAGTTTCTTCATATATAAAAGAGGAGTAATAATAGACCTACCTCATGAGATAATGGGGTGACTCAGAAGATACCCCTGATGCGTGTGGTATGCGGAGAACGCTTGATGAATGGCTGCTATGATGACTCTTTGGGGCAAACCCAGCCAGTTTCTCACACACGGCAGGATGCTGATGTGGTTACAAGAGTGGCCTGTGGCCGTGGGGAACCCACAAAGCTAAATGGCCCGAGCAGGGTGAACCTGTGGCCGTTCCTGGTTAGCGCGGCTCTTTCCTTCTGAAGGAAAGGCCTGGCTGTCTCAAGGCGCCTTGTGAAACAGCCAGCCGTTCTGGGCTGCCGCTTCATTGTTCCTCGCTGAAGCCAAAAAGTGATAGAAAGCCTTGAAAGTCAGCCCCGTGCTCCCAAGGCATCACTGTGTCCGCGACGATCCTTCTTAAGGCAGTGACTTATCCCCAAGCTGTGTTGACTCCGTGGCCGTTTCTGCTCCCACTTCCTGAGTATGTCTGTGTTCAGAAGGCTCCACCACCCATCACCCTCCTGCTTAGTGCCTCGAAGGGGCACATCCTTTCCACTCAGTTAAAAGGACATTTTTCCAATGAGAGCAGGTCATATTTCAAACTGCACTGCCGAGGTATCAGGAGCCAGGAAAAGGGGGCATTTAACACCGTATTTATTTTGACTGACGAAACAGGTCATGGCTGTAAAAGAAACAGCTCTCGAGAATGAAGCAGCCTCGCCGACTCTGGGCTCACTCTCTCTACCCACACACACGCTGCTTAAAGCATTCCAGAGCTGCTGCCAACTTTCCTGGCAGAGCTCTTATTTCTTTACATGTATGTTGCATTCCATCTGTTTAATGTGCGCTCTGTGCCATTCGTGGCTTTTGGCAAGGCCTGGCGAGGTGGCATGGCATGCTTGGGCTTGTTATAAGCAAAGCAGGCAGAGGGAGATTGGAGGCTAATGAAGGAGTCCTATTTCGCTTTTGGCTCAGGGGGGCCTGGCGTTGCAAAGACCAGAGGGGAATCGCATAGCCGTTTCTCTCCAGATGTGGTTGAATCACGTGCGTGCCGCTCCTGTATTTCACCCTACGCAGTTTTACGGTTTCTGATACGTGGCCACAAAACTAAAAGCGATGGAGAAAGGTAACAGTGGGGAAATCCATTCATACTCATGAATCTGGGGTTTCCCTAGAAACATTTGGAGGCCTCAAAGGCCGGAAAATGCCTATACCTGGATCTGATAGTCCCAAGGCCTAAAGAAAACTGAACTCCATCTCAACATTATTCTCAAGAACCATGAAGTACTTGGTTGCAGAAGCTGAGGCAACGCGCTGAGACTTGGATCCTATTTCATCCACTTGGAAGACAGAAAAGCCAGGTTTATGCACTGCCAAAACATCTGGTGAATTCAGTGAAAAAAGAAAACGCACCAGTCCGGTGAGGGAGAGAACAAACCCTCTAGAAGCAGTTGTTGGGTATTGGGTGACCAAAAACATTCTGTTGATTGACTGAGATGTTCACTTTCCTATCGGTTCTTGCTGAGTAGAGCCCTTCAGAAGAGGGAAGCGAAGACTCCGGATGGAGAAAGGAAGATGACAGGGTTAAAAATATAAAGATTTACATCTTAGGGAAAAGTTTGAGTGCACATTTTTTTTTTTGAGTCCAGCCAAGAGTGTGAACAGAATCCCCCTGTTAAGAAATGGAATTAGTCACCTGAATCAGGAGACCTGACATGGCACAGGAAAAAATAAGGTACAGGCTCCTAATAAGAAACAGCCACAAGCAGAATAAAATTAGTGCACGTTGTGTAATCCCAGTTGGCCAGTTGTAAGAACAGGGAGGAGAAAGAAGCATAGGGAACGAGTTTCAGATGTGATTCAAGAGGTGCTGGAGCCCGTCCTGACCCTCTGGGTTGGAATTTCTGACTCTCTTCTCTGCCTTGACTCAGAATAGGAAACTGTATCCTGACCGCGCGTTTCTTTTTATAGCATTAAACTTTCTTGCCAACTTCCTCCAGAGCACAAGATCATCCCTCATCGTCTCTAAACAATACGCCAATCATCAGATGGAAGTGAGGGGGAGCAGTGACCTGTTTGCACCAAACATAACCCAGGCCCCGAGCAGAAGACAAACAGCAGGCACTGAGTTGGCTTTCGTACCCGGCCTGGTAAATACAACATGTTCTTACAGGTTGGAAAACTGTCTGGCTCATCTTTGTACTTTCTCTCCTTCTCCCACTTCTTCTAACTTGGATCTCACCATTGGGCTTTGACGTTGGCCAAGTCACATTTGCCAGTTACCGAGTGGATAATGAATGGTTTGTAAGATTAGTAATATGCTAGGGATGAGAAGTCAGGCAGCCAAGTGTATACTGTCTATGTGATAAAATGACTTCTCTCCATCCTGATTCCCCACCCAGCCCGATAGGCTAGCCACGTGCTAATGGGAATCAAGAAGGAGGAGAACAGAATGACTCAGTTGCTGTTCATTCGGTCACCATATTTGCACTGGCAATAAAACCCCCAGGATACCCCTTGCCCTGGCAATCAGTGAGCGGGGGTCATTTCTTGTGTGTGAAATATACTGGAGGTTGGAAGCCCAAAGCGGACATTAATAGAAGGCAAAGTGTTAGTAGTCCCTCATTAAAAATGGATTTTGTTTTCAGTGCTTTGAGGACGGGAACAGTGAAGTTGGAAACCGTACTTGTAATTGGGAGCAGGTCTCCTGCCAGATTCGAACAGCTTTAAGGGATATCCAGTTTTAGGTTTACAGTACTACATTCTGGCTCATTGAAATTGCATCTAAACGTTGCCAGAATGTGTCATAAACTACAAAATCTGTACAAAAATATATCGACATCATGGCTCTGGAGACTTAAGTCAGAGGGCTCGGGGAGCAGTTTGTCCCGCTCCGCATTGTTCTCGCTCTGTCTCACGGCAGACTTGGGTCACCCGGGACAATTATCATTCATGGGATTCCGACCCTGGTCTGACCAGTTTGCTCAGCTCCTTAGAACACCGTGTTAAAGGGCTAAGGAATCAGCCTCACCCTGTCCCGTGGCCATGGATGGCATCCCTACCTGTGTTGCCCCAGATGAGTGCTTGGGACTCAAGCCCAGGGGACTATCCCCACTTGCTCCTAGAATGAAGTCCCACATGCCCTGCTCACCTCGCCACTCTCATCCTCGATGACCCTTTGCTCACTGGGCTCTAGACACAAAGCATCTTCTTTCAGATCTTCCAGTTGACTAAGTTCCCTCCTGCCTGTGAGTCTTCACTCATGCTATTCCCCTGCCAGGAACCATATTCTCTTTGCTGATTCCTGCTCCTCAACCAGCGCTGAATCCATAGACTGATTTTTCGTGGAAGCCCTCCCTGACCCCTCGGACTGGGTTCCTTTGTAGCTGTCTTAGTCCATTCGGGCTACTGTATCAAAAATACTATATATAGACTGGGCGGCTTAAACGACGAACGTTTATTTCTCACAGTCCTGGAGGCTGGGAAATCCAAGATCAAGGCAGATTCAGTGTCTGGGGAGGACTCGCTTCCTGGTTCATAGATGGCTGTCTTCGTCTTCTTGCTGTGTCCTGACGTGGTGGAAGGGGTGAGGGAGCTCTGCCCTCATGACCTAGTTAGCTCCTAAAGGCCCCACCTCCTAACACCCTCACCTTGGGGGTGAGGATTTCAGCATATGAGTTCGCCGGGGGACACATTCAGTCAAGAGCAGCAGCACTTGTCAAAATTGTCCCAAACCTTCTGCTTCATGTCTGATTAGAACAGCGCCTCTCAAACTGTAATGTGTGCGGGAATCACCGGAGATGGTGTTAAAATGCAAATTCGGATTCGTAGGTCTGGGGTGGGGCCTGAGACTCTGCATTTCTAACAAGCTCCCAGGAGACACTGATGCTGCCAGTCCATGGACCACACCCTGAGAGCAGTGGTACCAACCTTTCTCAATCAGGATTCCACGAGAGAAGAAAGCCTGATAGGAAATGAGTTGAGCTACTGTTTTCTCAGTTCCCTTAAGGATGGTGCTTAACTAGAACCATCAACTAGAAGTTAATTCCTTACATATCTTGTATGCCTTAGGGCAAGGTTTCTCAGCCTCCAGACTGTTGACATTCTTTGCTGTGGGGGCTGTCCTGTGCACTGCAGGATGTTTAGCAGCATCCCTGGCCCCTACCAACTCAATGCCAGCAGCACCATCTCCCAGTTGTGACAACCAAAAATGTCTCCGGACGTTGCTCAGTGTCCCCTGGGAGGCAACATCCCCAGAACTATTGCTTTGTGATGTTAGGGTATCATTCTCTGGCAGTACCCAGTTGAGAAGGGTGGGGGGTTGAAGAAAGTGTTTCATTCATGGCTATAATCCCATTGTCTAGCACGGTGCTCTGTATCTGGCAGACCCTCAATATGTGTTTGTTGATTGATTGCATAAATGAATGAATGAATGAGAATAAATGAATGAAAATGAACTCCAAAATCCTGCTTGACTGGTGGGTATACAGAACTGCCTCCACACAGCCTCCAACCTCCTCCACCCCACTCTCACCCTCGAAAAGCAGTAAAACTTAGTGGGCCAGTTGTCATCTAAGGCACAATTTTTCTAAATGTAGCATTTTCCAGAGTAAATATCCTTTTGGAAAAAATGCAAAGAAAGATTCTCGCTTGAGATCTTTTTTTAAAATGTCTCCAATGACTAAAATCCTCTTACAGTAAGTACCCAGAGAATTGCATTTGCTTAAAGAAAAAAAAAAAAAGTGCTGTTTTTAGTCTCAAGTGTACAAAGTACTTGAAAATCATATCATTTTGTTTTTTTTGCATCTGACTGGGCAAATTATAAAATGGTAGAATTAATGCTGGTTCTAGATTGTTTCTAAAACTCCACCTCAGACTGAAGCTTCACGGATAAAGTAGCTTTGGGGACTTATTAAAAAAATCCCTGTAGTAATAACAACTGGGAATTCAAGAGAAAAACAGTAGTTGTAGGGTTTTTTTTGTGGGGGGAGGGATTTTATATGGTTTCAAGAGGAAAATTCCTAATAAGTAAAAAAAAATCGAAATCTTGCTTAAAAGCTGTGGATTCAGGGGGCCCGCCCGGTGGCGTATCGGTTATTTTGAGCATTCCACTTCGGCGGCCTGGGGTTTGCCAGTTCGGATCCTGGGCGTGGACCTACTCACCTCTCATCAAGCCCTGCTGAGGCATAGAAGAGCTACAACTCTACAACTATGATACACAACTATGTACTGGGGCTTTGGGGAGAAAAAAGAAAAAAAAAAAAGAGGAAGATTGGCAACAGATGTTAGCTCAGAGCCAATCTGCTTCAAAACAAGAAAAAAAAAAAAGCTATGAATTCAGGTTCTATTAAGAAAGAGGGTGAATTCATTCAATTTGTTTGTTTCCACACACTCAATGACACCGAGACAGGTTTTCAAACCAAATTGCTGCTACAAAGCAAAGCTGACTTCTCCCTCTTATCTTCCAGACTTTTGGGCAAACGGGATTTGGAGTCCTGAAGAGGTTTCTGGAAAAGGATATGGTAGTGGCGATGTTCCAATGCTCTTCTAAGTGTATCCTTCTTTACCTAGTAGAGGCAGAAAATTTTTTTTATCTTGTATGTCTACTGTGCAATCAATTGGTAGTGACTCTATGCATGGTTTTTGGAAGAGTGCTGTGATTGATTGGTAATGTCTGCCATAGGCAGGGGAGTGGAGAGTGGCGGACCAGCCATGTATTTGCCATTCCTGTGTCCTGGTATGATCTTCTCCTTTACCACAGGTGTCCCAGGCAAAAGGAGAACATCAAGAAGGCACTGTGAGACAGCATAACATGTCTCACTCTATTTCACACAGACACACCAAGTCAGCATTTCAATTCAAGAAAGCCCCCAAGACAGACATGACACAGAAACATATTTGGGGGGGAAACTTCTCTTCCTTCTCTGGACATATTGGAATATGACACCATATGTGTGACTCCCGCTCAGGATCAGCATGGCCAGAACATGCCATTTCCTCTCTATCTGGTTACCCTACATTCGACTCTGTCACTGTGACCCCACATGCTGCTGAAACAACATGTCCTCCTTCCTTGGAATAAAAAGGTCTTTTCATAAGACTTATTAAGTCTGAATGTTAATCATAGTCATCATTATTCAGTCTGTTGGCTGTCCACAATATTTAAATGAAGGGAAACAAAAAAATAGAAAAAGATAAGTTTATGGTCTTCAAGACACTGATGAATAAGTAATGATGGAGAAGAAGGCAACAGTGACCTTAAAAAAAGAAACATCTTAAAGTGAAAAAAAAAAAATCCGCAAATAGACCCTTACCTTTCAATATTAGTCTTTACTTTAAAAATAAGGGGAGGGATGATTAAAGAGATGAATTCACATTTGAATCGAGTCCAAATGACTTAAGAAGTATTTGGATTCAAATATTTCAGTTGGACAAGGAATGATATTAAAGTTATGTGATACATTAGGGGTTGAAATGAAATGGAAATATTTCTTTCATTTAAAAGCAATTTTCCTGCCTTTGTGGGCCTTGAGAGTTTCCTAGTTTGTGAGTGCCAGCCACCGTCCCCCTTCTTTGCTTTAGATTTATGGATCCCTATTTCAGATCCAGCCTGGTTAGGGGGAAAATGGAGTTGGTGTTTGCGAAAGCTCCTTTTGTAAATCACGTGGTTCAAGGGAAGGCTTTCCACGTAGCGTCGAGAGGTCAGTAATTTTGAGTCCAAATTAGAAAGTTTTGGTAACAGTGATATGGCGGAGTCACATCTGCATTTGGTGCTGGCTTCAGAGCCTCCTGCTCAGGGAAGATGCGGCTATGAGAACCATCCCTGATTAGTGGGGAGAAACAGGAAGCGCCAGACGGGTAGACAGGAAGCAGGTGGCTGAGGTCTCCTCCACTGCCTCCCAAAAGCAGAGTGTGTGTGGTGAGCCTCATCAAGCAGGACTTAGCTTCAAACCCAGCACACGTTTATTAAGCACCTACTATGTGCCAGGCCCTGTACTCAGGGCTCTTACATATGGCATCTCATTAAACCCCCATGACGAGGAGAAACATCCGAGCAGACGCCACCCCTTTCTCATTCCTAAGCGTGGATTTGATAGTTATCTTAGAGCAGGTTTCTCAACCTCAGTGCTATTGGCATTTTAGGCCGGATAATTCTTTGTTGTTGGGAACTGTCTTGTGAATCATAGGATGTTTAGCAGCACCCCTGGCCTCTACCCACTAGTTGCCAATAGCATACCCTACTCTAGTTATGACAACCAAAAATGTCTTTAGATGTTGCCCAGTGTCCCCTGGGAGCAGAAAACTGCCCCCAGTTGAGACCCTCTTCGTTAAAGACAAAATGGTTTGAATCCTTAGGCAGCTATACATAAACATTCCTTTTATTCTCTCCTATGGTCTGATTCAGTTGTTTTCATACCTGAGTGTCTATATAAAATACCATATATACTCCGCTTTATGGACAGGAAAATTTCAAGGGTAATTTGACTCCATTCATTTTTCCTTATGTGCTGGCATGAGAACTTAACCTCTCTCTTAAATCTAATACCACTGGCTTCCCCAAAGAGCCCTGCAGTGGTCACAAAGGTCTTTCTAGCACAGAGTCTCTCTCATGCCCGTGCTTTTTCCATTGAAGCCAATGGTGATAACTGCTATTATAGAATACTTCCCATGGAGTCAGGCCATCTCACTGAATACTATGAGGTTGGTACTATTTCTGCCCCATTTCAAGAGGAGACGCTGAGGCTCACACAGGTTAAATTACTTGCCCCACATTACACAGCTGATAAATGATGGAACCCATTTGATGCCAAGCTGTGTTGCTTTTCAATAGAAAATATGCACAGCGTACACTCAGTAACTATTAGCGACTGTTTACTAGTGGGAAACAAATCTGTCTAATTTGATCATGAGCAGTTATTCAAAATTATTTCCCTGAATCAAAAAAGACTGATTGTATTGGCCAATCCTCCCAACATCACGGCTAGCAAGGATACGGATATTCAGGACGGATATGTATATATACCCCAAATTGTGTTTCTCTTCCAAAACACAAAACAGAAGCCACCCAAACGTGCATTAACTAACTGTCAAAACAAAACAAATCATTTCATTTGGAGCTACAAAAAGAGTGTTGGCAGGTACTATACAATAATCGCAATCATACCTGCCACATCGTAGTAACATTACACGTTTGCTATTACATTTTCCCACGTGGCTGGGTGCTTCCTGAGGTCAGGCACTGACTGACTCATCACTAGACCCCCGCATACTACATTTGTGGAGTTAGTGAATAATACATGAATGTACTTTTTAACTGAACACTCACACTTTATCTCCATTCTCTCAATAACTGTGGGTGGTATATATTTTTGAGATCTTCTTTATCATAGGAGGAGACTGAAGCTGAGGGAGATAAAGTGATCACCCAGGGTCACCCTCTGGTAAACTATAGATCCAGGCGTCGTACTCAAGTCTCATGCTTTGAACCCCAGATCTCATGCTTTTTACAGTAACGGTAGGTTGGGAACCACAGGTGTAGACTTGGCCCTGATGTCTAACATTTCTGAACTGTCTTCCTATTAAGCAAATTAAATATAGGGAGATTGCATCCTACAAGCCTTTAACGTACATGGATTCAGCCGCATGTGCTTGTGGAGAGAAAGAGAGAACAATGTAATAAGGATGGGTAGTTCCCATAGCAGGCTATGGGATGTGTGCATATCCAGGGTGAGTTTTGGGTGGGACCAGGGGATGGCCAATCTCTTGCCAGTCTCAGCAATCAGCAGTCTCTTTTCATGTGTGGCCCTTGGCTACCCCGAGTGGGAGTCCAGTGTCTATGTTTTTAAAGTGTTTAAGCGTCATTACTTCTCATACAATCTGACCCCTAAGTACAAGGAAATTGCTTCATCCGGTTCACAACCAAAGAATAATGTGGGATAAACTGGCTGAGCAGAACTAACTGTACTGAGAAGTGGTCTATGAATGACCAACATGGCTGCTTCCTAAGGGATTTTGAGGGAATATGTGACTATGACCAAACATGCTGATTTTTGACCCCAAGCTATACCTGAGAATTACTGGGAAAACATCAAAACCAGACCATATGCAAGAGATCTATGAAGACATACATTAAAATAAGAAAGAAAGAGACCTTGACGTTTTTTTTTTGAGTGCTAGGCATTGTTCATGATATTTATATACACGCATACCTCATTTTATTGCATTTCACAGATATTGCGTTTTTTACAAATCAAAGGTTTGTGGCAACCCTGTGTTGAGCAAGTCTGTTGGTACTGAAGGCTCAAACGATGGTTAGCATTTTTTAGCAAGAAAGTATTTTTTTCTTTCTCTCTCTTTTTTTATTTATGCTGAGGAAGACTTGCCCTAAGCCAACATCTGTTGCTAATCTTCCTCTTTTTTTCACTTGAGAAAGATTAGCCCTGAGCTAACATCCGCGCTAATCCTCCTCCATTTTGCATGCAGGTCGCCGCCACAGCATAGCTGGTGAGTGGTGTAGGTCTGTGCCCAGGATCCGAACCCATGAACCTGGGCCACCAATGTAGAGCTTGCCAAAACTTAACCACTTGGCCGTGGGGCCAGCCCCACAATAAAGTATTTCTTACTTAAGGTATGTACATTGTTTTTTTAGACATAATCCTATCGCACAGTTAATAGACTACAGTATAGTGTAAACATCACTTTTATATGCAGTGGGAAACTGTAAACTTTATGTGACTCACTTTGTTGCGATATTTGCTGTATTGCAGTTGTCTGGAACCGAACCTGCAATATCTCCAAGGTTTGCCTGTATACTAACTCATTTAATCATCATAACATGACTATTGGGTAGGTACTATCATTATTGTTGCCATTTCACAGATAAAAAACTGAGTATAGAGAGATTCAATAACTTACTCAAGGACATAGCTAGGAATTGATAGAACCAGGATTTGAACCCACGTACCCTGGGCCCTCTAGACTCAACCACATTCCTATCTCCCCAACCAGTGACCCCCAAGAGACTTGGACTGGAGTTCCTCCTCTTTCCATCTCCCTCAGGCCTGACCCTGACCTGGACACACTGGGAATTCAATAACAACTTGTTTTGATGCGAATCAACCTCTGAGATTGTTGACTGTCCTTTAAAACATTTTGTCAAGGGAAAAGGAACACCGACCCAGGAACTCAACATTTCAAGGCAATCTATAGCTTGGTAAAAACACCAAGAGGAATGAAAACAGGGCAATAAAATGAAATATAAATAGCCTCACCATTATCTGCAGAGTCCGTTATAATGCATAACAGTGGCTAGCTGCTTGCTATAGAAAACACAACCTCTTTGCAATGTTTTGTTTGTGTTACTGTTTCTGTTAGTGTGAAAGGAATACAAATAAAGAGTTAAATATTTTAGTGAGAATTCTATTAATCGGGCCAGGGGTTGAATGCAGGCCTATATTTGTCTTAACTCGGAAAAATGCTTTGCGAGCCCCATCGTGTGCACGAGGGATCGGTGGAAAGGCTTAGCCTCCTCGAGACAACTGTTTTCAAGCAAGTTGACAAGCACTTTGCCAGAGTTCCTTTAATGAGCTAATTACAAAGGGCTCTTAGGTGTTCTCTGCAGCCAGTTCTGAAGGCGCTCTCCTTAAGAAACACTGAATGAGTCATTAGCACCTGAAATACCATAAACACTATAGACTGCTAGAACATATAATGAAATGAATGTATCTGCCACTTCAGGCTGATCTTCTGTAGTAGTCAGGACTTTTTCAGTCGCAAGCAACAGAAAATCAACTCAAATTGGCTTAAACAGAAAGGAATGTTTGCCGGCATTAGGCATGGCTGAATCCCTGGGCTTAAAGGATGTCAGCAGGAATCTGACTTGGTCCATTTCCTGACTTTCCTTCCTTTGTGTTGGCTCCATTCTCAAGCAGCCTTCCCCTAAATGGTGTTAAAGCTGTTCCTGGCAGTTCCAGCCTTACATTCTCCTGGCTTAGCATCCAGTGGAAAGAGAGCACCTATTTCTCAATCGTTCTGGCAAAAATCCTAGGGCTAGGATTCTTTGGCTCTGATTGGCCTAGCTTGGGTCACATGCCCATCCTTGAGCCAATCCCAGTGGCCAGAACAAGCAGTACTCGTTAGTTAGGACTGGGTCATGCCTACCTCTAAAATCAGGACATGGGCAGACCCACTCCAACCACAAGGATCTCTAGGTGGAGGGGGAAATTTTCCCAGAGAAATATCCAGGTTCTGATGCCAGACAACAGAGGCAGAGGGTAATGGAGGGATGGACACTGGGCAGGCAAAACCGATGAATGTCCTTTGAACCTTCTCTCTAAATTATCTCCAACAAGCAAGGTGTTACCAAGCAGAGGAACTTCGTGTGGTTTACAAGTGTAATTTAGATATTTGCTTAGAAATCTGAGGTTTAAAACACGGCCTGTATTGGCTACAACATTTTGGAAATATTTTCTGCAAATTGTACTCACCCACATGGCTTGAAGTTTGGGGTTTTTTTTTTCTTTCTTTCTTTCTTTTTTTTAATTCTTGGAACAAGTCCTTAAGAAAAAGAGGAACACAAATGCCACAAAATAATTTGAAACAGACATGACTTGAGAGCAGACAGAGATGGCAAGTTAGCACACAGTTGACATTCCTTCTGTCCTGATGACTTTTCTTATGTTGAATCATATTCTCAGGAATCCTCTTTGCCTCTTCTTTTTTATGTTAATGACTTTGTTCCTAATCAAAAGCGGTACCTGCCTAATTCAGAAGGAATTGAATGCATCCAGACACACCCACAATGAGCACACACATGCACACACACATATATACACACATACCATTGCCCACCATTTTAGTTTGAAACATCTATTTAATGAGTACCATGCCCTAGAGGTTGTCCAGGCACCATCTTAGCCCCATTTCACAGATGAGGGACCTGAGGCTCACAGCATTCAAACTGATACGTGTTGGAGCTGGGAATTGAACTCGTGTTTGCCTGACCTCAAAGCCCTTATCCTATTATTCCTCCTCTGCTCTATCTTACCACCCAAAGATTTCCAGAATTAACCTTGCAAAAATGGTGTATTGTTCATAATGTTTTATGGCCTGCTTTTTCATATGCCACATTTTCCCATGTCATTTAGTATGCTTCTCTGCAATTTTTTTGGACCAGATTGAATCTATCATATGGATGTGCCGTAATTTACTCAACTAATCCCCAATTGTTGGGCATTTAGGTTGCTTCTAATTTTTCAATATTATATGAATGCTACAGTGAATTGCCTTGGGGGAACATTTTCACATACATCTCTGATTACATCCTCTGGATGAATTCCTAGAATTGCTATATCAAAGGCATTGCATATTTTTCATGTTAAAAATCTATTACCAAATTGTTCTTCAGAAAGGCAGGCCCAGTGTACCATGCCACAGCGATGTATGAGTTTCTGTTCCCCACTCTGTCCCATTGTGCCTCTTCCTCAGAGATTACTAGTCTTTAGCTAATTGTGCCTCCCATCCCCTGCAATGGGGAATGGGGACCTTTTCAAAGTAGAAATCATTTAATAGTATTCAAATGGTTTAATGCAAATGCAGTGGTAAAAAATTGTCAGTAATAATTTGCATCCTTATCATCGTTATAGTCTGTGTTGGGAAAGTTCATAACCTTTTCTCTCCAGCCCATGGGCCTGAATCCACACCTTGGCACAGGACTCGAGCCAGTACAATTGAGATAACTCTGGGGATAAGTCAGGAGTGAGGCATTGGCTTCAGTAAAGGACAATACAAGGTTGACTTGCCATAAAGATCCTCACTTATGACTGTTAAGTGGTTATGTTGACGTGAAGCCCGTGCCACCCAACTTCCCTTTGTACGGAAACCACCCACTTTGGGGAGCCATTGTCAGATGTTCTCTGTCCCAGGGTGAGTCCTGGACAGACCGGGTCCATGGCCTGTAATATAGTCGGACTCAAAACGCAAAAGAATCAGACTTCTTTCGGGGATTTGAAGTTGAGGAACTGAAACAATTGAAGGCAAGCGGAGAGGAGCTGAATCCATTAGTGGGAAGGGGGCATTGGAAGGAAGACTCGTGGCTCTGTGTCAAGCACAGGTGTGGCACACAGCGGATGCTCAATATGTATTTGTAGTTGAATGAATGAATGAATGGATTTGGTTACAGCGGATCTCTCTTTTTCTACTCTGTCGAGCACTCTTTCCTCCTTCTTCTGGTAGCAGCACCCCCACTCCTTCAGGAATTCCTATGGGAATTGTAATTCTAAAATGCAATTCCAGCAGGGTGAAGGCAGATTCCTAAAAGAATGGGAAAGAGAGGTCCATTTTGTGTGGAGTGACACCATCCCCTTGATCCACCTGAACTGAGAGGTGAAGTAAAAAGTCCTCAGCTCTTGGGGTGTCTCATGGTGTGACACCCACATTCTCTTCTCGATTCTGCGCCCACACTCTTCCTTGGCTTATTCCCATTCCCTGGATGTGTCTCGCACTTCCTGTCCTTGGCACAGTCCCTCTACCGTTTCTCAAGCCCAGTGTATTCCTCCATCCATCTCTCGCCTGGAAATCCCACACGGCCCATCACAGATGCCACCTCTTCCAGGAAGCTTTTCCTGATCTGCGCTAATTTATTTTCTTCAAAGCACCAGTCAGGACCCAAGATTCCCTTACCTGTTTATGTGATGATGGTCTGTCTTCCCTGCCATGAGGCTCCTCAGGTGACATCATGTCTGTCTTATTCAGAACCGCATCCTCGGGTCATAGAACAGAGCCTGGGACACGGTAGGAGCTCAAAGAACCTGTCTTGACTGACCCAGCCTTGGGAGTGTCACCCAAGCAAGGCCAGTGAAAGATTCCTCCCCAGGGCTGGACTCTTTAGTAAGAGGTGGGCACCTGCTGAGTCATCTGGTGGTCATCTGTCATGAGTCCCTGCAGCCGAAGGTTGCAGGTCTGTCCTGGTCCACACTCTTCCTGAGGTCTGGGGGCTCATCTCTTCCTCAATTCCAGAGCTTCCCCACAACCTTCCAATAAATGATTTCTTTGTCTATGCGACTCTGTTTCTCCTGCTTGACATCATAGAACCCTCACCATGTGCTGATCTCCATAACCAACGTTCATTTGTTCATTTGCAGAAAAGGAGACTGAGGCAGGGCCTTGCCCAGAGCCAGCATTGCTCGTGGGTTTTGGGGGGCTTTTCCTGAGATCCTGTTGAGCTGGGCTGATCAACAGCCAGATCAGAACCGTATGAAGCCCCTTCACTCTGTTTTCCAACTCCTCACTCCATTTTTGGTCACCTGACCCCCCCGGGGCTTGGGTTCCTCGCGGCTCCCACATCTATCATGGACCATCTGATGTTCTGGATCCACATGCCCCTAGCCCCTCCCCATGCTCCTGTCCACTCTGATTGGACTTGATACAGAACTTAAGACATGACATTGGGGTGATTTCTTGAGCTGCCATCTGTCAGGATCCACACCTTAGCATCATTCACTCATGCAGTCATTCATTTACCAAATATTTACTGAGCACCTATTATGCATGGCCCTCTTCTAGAAAGTTGGGATATATCAGAACCCTGCCCTCATTAAGCTTATGATCTAGAAGGGGGAGATAAATGATAACTAACAAATTAAAATAAATAAGCAAATTATCTAGTATGTTAAAGGTTATAAGTACTCTAGAGGAAAAGGTAAGGGGGATTAGGAAGAGGTGGAGGGGTGGGTTGCAGTTTTAAACAGACCATTCGGGAGTGGCCTCACTGAGGAGAGATTAGAGGAAAGAACGGACTGAGCTACACTGGCCCCTGGGGGAAGGGTGCTCCAGGCACAGGGACCACCAAGTGCAAAGGCCCTAAGTGAGGAGCCTTAGAATCCAGAAAGTCTGGGTTCCAATCTCTAATTCTCCACTTTCTTTCTGTGTGAGCTGGGGAAAGTTAATTAACCTCTCTGAGCTTCAGTTTCCTCATCTGGGAAGTGGGGATAAAAATGACAGCATATCCATAAAGCAGCTAGAACCGAGCTCATACTCAGAAACTGTTGTTCAAGACAATCCCAGAGATTTGGGAACTGCAGGCAAGTCTGAGGCAGCAGCTGGCAGTAGAGTGGCAGCCGATTAAGTGCACGGGCGCCAGCTCTGTCATTGAGTAGCCCTGTGACCTTGGGCAAGTTTATGTAACCTCAGTCTCCTCACTTGAAAGTGGGGTAATAATAGCAATGACATCAGAGAGTCATTGTGAGGAATAAATGAGAGCATCCTGGAACGTGCTCAGGAGTGGGCCTGGCTCTGAAGAAGCACTCAATGAATGGCAGCTATTTTTTGGCCAAAACCATGGGGAGTGAGGGTTTCTCTTCTCTTCTCTGTAGGGTTGCTGAGCTGGTAGACGGTGAGCCGGAGAGCTGCTGGGGGCCATCTGTGGGAGGTCCTGCCTGCAGAGGAAGCCAGCCCAAAGAAGGCAGAGTGGACAGGTGAACAGAAAGGGACTTCTTTTTTTTTTTTAATGTAACTTTAAAAAATAATATTAAAAACTTATTACCATGGGGTTGCACCATACCCACATTTAACTTATGCAAATCCAACTCTGTGTGCTTGCCTTGGGAACGAGGAAATGAGCGGCGTCCTCAGGAAGCAAAGGGCCATGTAGGAGGCGCCGTCAGAAAGCTGAGGACTGGGGTGGGTGGCTTCTGTAGCTGAGGGAGGCACATAATCAAGCCCTTCTCTTCTCTCCTGCGGCCGTGGTTCTCACCCATCCCGATGTTTAGCACCAGGATGCTATTTTTAAAACTTTCAAAAATCCCACCAACTTGCCCACGAACCTGTTATTTGAGAAAAGGCATAAGAACAAAAAGCCACTATGAATTATTCTCCACTTTTAAAGGAATTTTTTTTCGTTGCTGAAAATCCAGTCGTATGTCACGTGTGGGAGGTATTGTTTATTCATTCTGTAGACAATTCCGGCTGCGCTTGGGGCCTACAGGCCCTCGCTGTGACCCGGAGCCCAGCCCCCCCGACCTCTGCAACCTGCAGGTCACGATGGAGCAGTTCGGTTTGTGGCCTGCAGCCCACCAAGTGGGTCTACAGCTCCCACCTAAAGCCCCTCTCTTCCTCTGGTTCTTGTGAAGAAGTTAACATGTGCATCCATCGATTTCCAGCTTACATATGACTAAGTGCCACTTTCTAGGAAATTACTAAGTGAGGGACTACAGTTTACTAGTCATAACTAAAATTAGTGTGTTACTAGGGTTTATCAAGAACTCCGCTGCAGTGTTCTTCTTGGAAGTCTGGCTCCTGCTCCGTGCTTGCCAATGTTGCAAAACTGCCACTGCACGAGTCAGAGTAGACACTGATGGTGTAGACGGGTTGAAGGGTCTTGGGCCTTGCCTAAGTGAGCCAAGGTCAACAGAATTGGACAGCCGCTGTTC
This sequence comes from Diceros bicornis minor, assembly GCF_020826845.1. Taxonomy (NCBI): domain Eukaryota; kingdom Metazoa; phylum Chordata; class Mammalia; order Perissodactyla; family Rhinocerotidae; genus Diceros; species Diceros bicornis. The sequence continues at coordinate 13,761,166 of NC_080774.1, forward strand.
TAGGATCTGGGAATTCAGAAATCTCTCTCGGGTGCTTTAGTCCTCCCCTAGCCCCATCTCAATAGCCTTGACATTTCCAGCTGCCCCCTGTCAACCCTGACTCCACACATTTAAACCACAATGAGTTACCCACATGGCACACTTCAGACAACTAGTATCCACAAATAACATGAAAATTCCAGTTCTGACCACCAAATGCCTAAGACCTCCTTCACGCATTTAATAAAGATTCATTAAGACTCTGAAATATATCAGACATACGTTAGTTCTGGGACATACAGAGGTAATCAAGTCTGCCACATTCCGTATCTGCATTAAGCTTACAGTCTGGTGTCAGAAAAAGACATTACACCAGTAAAGAGCAAAGCAATTATACAATTCTAGGTGCTTAAAACAACTGAATGACGTATTGAGTAGGGACTAGCAGGGGAGGCCCTGTTTAAACACAGTGGTCAAGGAAAGTGTATCTGCCAGGGTTCTGTGGTTGTAAGCAACAGAAAATGATGCTGGAGTTTGTATGGAAAGATGTGAGGTGGCTTATAGAAGCAATGGAAAGACTGGACAAGGTGCAGGAATTCTGGCCAGGAAGCAGGAAAATTCTGGGGATCTAGGGAGCAAGAAGGGGTGGAGTGTCTTAAATGTCTCCCATACAGGATGGATCAAGGCCAACCATTTCCCGTCCCTGGTTCATTTGGGTCAAGGGCCCCTCCCTTGCTGGAGAAGGAGGTGTAAGGGCAGGGCACCTTGACTGACTGTTGCCCCAAGACCACAGGGAACAGGAGGAGGCAAACAGGTTCTACGGCAGATCCATTGGCTGGCCAAACCAATATGCCTCTCTACCTCCTCCTCTTCTGCCTGCTTCCACTGTCAAAGTCAAGAAAAGCTAAATCCTTGCTTTCCCAGCATCCCTTGCAGCAAGGGGTGGCCACATGACACAGGTCTGGCCAATGAGACAAACCGCTGAGGGTGGTGGGAGGTGTTCTGGAAAAACTTTTGTTTTTGAATAAAAGGGACAGATGTTGCTGATAACACCACTTTCCACTTCTTCCTGTTTTGAACATGGATATATAGCCTGGAATGGCAGCCATCAGCCTTCTTACAACCACGAAAGAAAGCCCAAGAGAATTACAGAAACACTCTTCTGGATATGGCTGTGTCATTGAGCAAACTCTAGAATCATCTGAGATCTTGTTTTGTGAGGAAAATAAACCCCTAATTTTTTAAGTCATTATCTGTCAGGTATTCTCCTGTTACTTGCAGCCAATCATATTTTTAGGTAACTGTGGTCAACTGTATTATTCTTCCCCACTATTCGCTCCCTTCCTCCTGTAACAGGATTATACATCCCTATCCATTGCCATGAGAATTGCATTGCCTGCCACAGGTGGCATGTCCTTCCCCATCTGTGACAGACTTGGACATATGACTTGTCTTGCCCAACGGAATGTGAGCAGGTAATACATTCGAATGCTAAGTCTGAACCAAAAGCTTTAAGAGAGAGTGTGCAATTCAGTTCTGTCACCTGCTGTTTTCCATTGGCTATAAGAACAACTTGCCCCAAATATGGGCTGTTCCTTCAGCCTGTATCCCAGGATGAGAGATGTATGGAGCAGAGGTAGAGCAGCTGAAATGTAACAAACATGAAATAAACGTCTGTTCTTGTAGGCCATTACACTTGGGGTTGTTACGGTAGCAAAGCTGACTAATACACTGAAAAAGATACTGTTACCAAAAAATTGGTATGGATGTTGGGCAGGCAAAATGAATCGGTTTCAACTACAGATGGCCTTACTGAGCAAGTGACAATAAAGTGGAGTACAAACCCTGCAAAATAATCAGCTGTGCAAAGACTCAAGTGAAGAGTATTCCAGCTCAGAGACCCCATGCTCAAAGATCTGAGCTAGGAAAACACTTGGCATCTTTAAGAAATCGAAAGAAGATCGATGTGGCTGGAGCATCCTCCCTCTTCCTCCTTCCTCTGTTCCCATTCTGCTTGTTCTCAATCTTAAGCTTGGACTCATATTTCTCGTGCCCCTCTTATCTCCTTGGACTTACTGACCCAACTCAGATTCACAGTCCTTGAGCGTCCTCTCTAAGGACTCAGCTTGCGATCATCTCTGGCTCATCCCACTCTTAGCTTCTCGGGGTATCATACTTGCCCATTCCAGCTCTGACCCCAGGAACCAAACACCAGCTGGGACCCAGTCTGGACCCCCTGGAGACCCAAGGCCAGGCATCAGACAAGGTGGGCTTTCTCCCCATCTCACGACCCAGGCTCATTTTGTGGGGCTCCAATTCAGCACCAGGGAAGCAGAAACCCCTCCACAGCTCTTAATTGGTGGCCACACACAGCTTGTTAAGCTTAATTAATGAGCCTTTATCAGCTCATTTCTGATGCCTCGGTGGAAAGTTGAATTCTACGTGCAGGTTGGGAGAGCAGATGGATGGGTGTGTCTGTGTGGTTCTCAGCGGTAGCTTGTATTCCTAGTGGGCACTCATTGGATATTTGGTCTAAAACAGTCAAAATCCCAAGCTTATTAAACCAAATGATATATCTGCTCCTAACTCCTATGAAACAGACCCGTTTTAAGATACCTGCCTGCACACATGTCCCACCTCTGAGAACCTGCCTCCATTACAGCCCTGGAACGCTTCCCAATGGCTTTCCATTTCTCAGGAGGCTTCTCAGTTCTTCACTGATCCCCTGTTTGGTTTCTGAGAGAGTTGTGTCTTTACAATACATCCTGTCTTGCTCGGGGGATCCTGAGTGTACCTCTGTTCCTTACAACTCCAGACGTTCGGATGAGACTCCCTGCTCTCAATTTTGCCCACAGCTGTGTTATCTGGTGGAGATCATATAGTGCCTTGATCTGGAGAGGGGCTGCCTACCCCAAGCGGATCCTTTGGGAGACAGTTTGGCTTGAAGGTTTGGCTTTTTTCACAACAGAGTCAAGGTGAGCCTCTGTAGCGAGGAGCTGAGGAAGGATAGGGAAGTGGAGAAATGGAAACGAAGTTGGAGGCTGACTGAGAGATGGAAGAGGCTGCTGGCTTTTCTGGAATTTACAAGCTGGGGCCACTGGGGACCAGGTTCAGCCTTGAAAACATGCTTTGTTGGGCTGGAACTACAATTTTAAAAAAATTGAGTGTAAATGCTTCTGGGCCAGAATGTAATTCTTTGTTTGCCATAGTCCCCACCACTCCCTGTTGTCATCCATCCAATGGCTTCCTTCACTTACTCACATTACCTGTCTGCCTTCTATAGCCAAATGAGTTTGTCATCTTTGCTTTATGTGAAAAAAAGGTTAGCAAGGATCTATCATTCAGTTCAACACTGACATTACACTTGAAATCTCTACCAGAGTCCCATTTACTAGCCTCTGTTCATCATTTTAATGCATCAAATGTGCTAAAAGTCATGCACACACATGCCTTGAAAGTAAAAGGAGCGTCTCACGTGGTTTTGGACTTAACCAGAGATGGAGAACTAACACTTCTCACCAGCTGCTGAACGCCGAGGAGGAAAATAACCTTGAGAGTTCCATTTGGAAGGGAAGAGGGTTCTCAGCGGGATCATTTCTGCCTCTGGGACCATCTGACTTCTCATGGGAGGAAAAACCAAAAATGTCTCTCTAAGCTAGAAGAGGAGGGAAAAGAAAATGCACTTTGGGACTGCCATGATAGGGCAGCCCGCTCCAGGGGCAGAGCCAAGGGCAGGGGGCAATGCGTCCAGGCCTGGAAAGAGACACTCCAGCTGCATTCCCCAGCTCAGCCTGAACTTTCCACCTCTTTGTCTACTCTAATTACTAGAATCAGCAGGATTAATTCCTCGACCTACTTTCCAGTACTTTTTGCTGCCACAGAGCGATAAGGCCTCACTGGACTTCTCTCTGTCATTTTAATGCAGCAAAACTCACTGAGAAGTTACATGCAAACTCTCATTTGAACCAAAGGAGCATCTCATCTTTGAAAAAAGAAAGGGGCTCAGGATAGCTCCTTTTCAGCTGATTCTAACATTTAGGTTCTCTAAAGTTACTCAACAAAGAGCAATCAAACACATGAAAAAAATCCCCTACTTTGAGAACAATTGGATATAGAAATAAAAACAAGATATCATTTTATATCTACTAAATTAGCATAAAATTTAAACTGATAATACCAAGTGCTGGGGAGGTTGTAACAAACCTATATGTTCACGAGTTGCTGGTTGGCACAATTTTGTAACACAGTAATACATATCAGGGGCCCTTAAAAACATTGCCGTCCATTGATCCAGTAATCTCATTCCTGGGAAGTTATCCAAAGGAAATGGTTCAAAAGAAGGAAAAAGCTGTATACATAGAGACCTTCCCTGAAGCATAGAGACAGGGGTGGCAAAATGACCTGTAGGCTGCAAACCCATGGGCCAAATTCAGCCTGAGGCCTGTTTTTATATGGCCAGAAAGCTAAGAAGGGTTTTTAAAAGCACTGTTAAAAGACTGTGAAAACAAACAAGCAGACAAAGAAAATGTGAAGTTTGCTGACCCTGGAGTAAGAGAAAACTGATGAAGACTGTAAAACAACATGGGGAAATGTTTATAATACATTAAGCTTTGCAGAACATAAATGGAATGTTCGCTATGATATCAACCATGTAAAAATATGTCACGTGCATATAGACAAGAAGAAAAGTCAAAAAACGAAATCTGTTGTTTGGGAGTAATTTGAAATGATTTATTTTTCTTAAAAGAATTCTTTCTTATCGGAAACAGCCCAGAGGCTCACGGGTAGGGAGTTTATTGTGTAAACGTGGCATTCTTATGATGGAATACTACACAGCCATTAAAAATGATGCTGCGGGTCTGTATTTACTGAGATGGAAAGATGCTCATGACATATTGTCAGGTGAAAAGGCAGGTTATAGAACAGCACGCTCCGTGTGGCTTCGGTTATATAAATTGGATACGATTCATCTTTGTGTATATACATGGAGAACAATCAGGAAGGATACACACAACATGTTTACAGCAGTTATCTCTGGGGGATGGGATTTGGGGTGAATTTTATTTTCTTTTTACTATTTGAAGGTTTGTGCTTTTTGCAAGGGCAATTTATTATTTTTTGAATCAGAAACAAAGTATTTTCATGAAAACTTTTTTTTTTTTTTGTGAGGAAGATCAGCACTGAGATAACATCTGATGCCAAACCTCCTCTTTTTGCTGAGGAAGATTGGCCCTGAGCTAATATCCGTGCCCATCTTCCTCTACTTTATATGGGACACGGCCACAGCATGGCTCTACAAGCAGTGCATCAGTGCACACCCGGGATCTGAACCGGCGAACCCTGGGCTGCCACAGTGGAGCTCGTGTGCTTAACTGCTTGCACCACTGGGCCGACCGCATGAAAACTTTTTTAATGTTGTTAAAATGTTTTTACAACATAAGAGAAAAATTTGTCATTTGCAATGTGGCCAAGTCCTAGGAATCGGAGCAAAACTGTTCCCTTCCAGCTGCTGGCCTGCCTTGTCACACTGCCTCTGCCTTAAATAATACTTCCTCCAGCCTGGGGCTCTCAGATACAGGCCTGAGATTAGGCCAAAGGGAATGAGGCATTTATTTGCTTTGGGTGCAAAATTTAAGATGACACCAAAAAAATCAGTAATGAAGATAAATATTTTAATGCTGTATTTTTAAAAATCAAAATTAATGGGAAAAAATCTGTAATGAATATAATGTTAACATTTTCAATAAAGAAAAGATCAGTATGACTGATTTTTCCTTTTACCTCAGGCCCTAGTATGGCTGGGCACTGCACTGTTACCGATCCTGTTTTTATTTAAAATGTTGATATTTTGTTCATCAAGGATTTTTTGGTGTTAATTTTTATTTTTAAAAAGTATCATATTGGGGCTGGCCCCACGGCATGGTGGTTAAGTTCAGCGTGCTCTGCTTCAGTGGCCTGGGTTCACAGGTCCAGTTCCCTGGGCACAGACCTACACCACCCGTCAGCCACTCTGTGGCAGCGACCCACATATAAAATAGAGGAAGACTGACACAGATGTTAGCTCAGGGCTAGTCTTCCTCAAGCAAAAAAAAATAAAGAGGAAGATTGGCAACAGATATTAGCTCAGGGCCAATCCTTCTCAGCAAAAAAAAAAAAGGTATCATATTAAAACATTACTTGGTACTGAGTTTTTGGGCACCCCTTTAAATATAGTAAAAAGCATTGAATTGTATACTTTCAAAAGAGACCTTTATAATATATAAATGGTATCTCAATGAAGCTGTTTAAAAACTTTATTTGTGGATACTGAAATTTGAGTTATGTGTAATTTTCATGTATCACAAAATATTATTCTTCTTTTGATTTTCTCCCCATCGTTTACAGGTGTAAAAACCATTCTTGGCTCGAGGTTGATCTAGAAACAGGTGGCAGCCCCGCTTTGGCCCCCGGGCTGTAATTTACCCATCTCTGAGTTAAAACATGGGAAATGTGTGACACAGAAGCTGATAAGCAATAGTTTGAGTTTAAAAGGAGTCAACTGGCCCCTTGGAGGCTGTTTCCTCTGACAGAACATGGGCTAATCCCTACCACTTGGGGTTATGTTGAGGGAATGGGGGCTGAGTGCCTAGAATGGAAGCCTCCTTTTGGGGGGTTAATATTTAGGTTCCCCACATAGCTAAGAGCGGGGGAGCTGAAGCAGGCTTCAAGCTGCTTGCTCTCGAGGTCCGGGGCTGTTGGACTAGCTCTGATCACTACTCCTGTTCTCTCACTCCTAGGTCTCTCTCTGCCATCGATCTCACTTCTCGCTCATATATCTCAGCAGAGCTTTTAATGACTGTCCAAGCCGCCGCCACCTAGCAGCTTATCTGCTGCACGAGTGCGTGAGCGGGCTGTAAAATGCAGATAACCCTGGCTCTCCGGGTGGGAGGGCCCCTGCCTTATCAGACCCTGGCTACAATAATTAACCACGCGGGGAAATAAGAACAAATATTGCACCGTGAATGCCTCCTATGTGACTGAGAACCCCTGACTCAACGAAGCCTGTGGGCTCTGCTGTTTCCTTATCGCTCTGCCTCTGTACTCTGCAGTTTTCCCGAAATTTCCATCATCTGAACTCCTGTTTCACTCACCTGTTCCCTCCGAGAAGCAAACCCCCACGTCTTAGCCTTCCAGTTTTCAGCCGCCTTCACCCTTGAAGACGTTTTCCTCATCCTTCCCCTTACAAGTCCTTCATGCCCCCAAATTCTTTCCACTTCATTCTGTCACGTTACCACCAAAAAGTAAAATGGACCCTTGATGCCTCCATCACAGGCTTGCTGGGAGGATTAAATGAAACAAAGTCCGTGAAGGACTTGGCTTGGTGTATTTGCTGGCATGTCCTTATTCCCGGGGGTACAGACCATCTACAATTCAAACCTCATCACCCAAAATGCAACAAACATCTTGCCCTACCAAAATGGTTCATAATCAATTTCATTCATTCGTTCATTCATGCATTCAATAGTGAGGGGCTTCTGTACCATGTTAATTTGGACTCTTCTATAGGCATTGGAGGCATTGACATTTTTAAAAGGTAAAAAAAAATACAGACTTATCAAAACCATGTAACTGAACATTTAAGCTCCAAGCACTGTTGTAGGCAAGAGTGACATGGTTCCTGTCCTCAAGGAGGTTAATAAAATTGAGATGGGGAGCTAGGCACATAATGCAGGATGCTTATAGGAAAAACAAATCTGTTCAGGCTAAAGTTTCAACGCCAGAGGCTTCCTGGAGGAGGAACAGTGTGAGTTGCCCTTGAAGGGTAAATGGGAGTGGCCCAGATGCCAATGGGGCTCAGGTATCCAAATCCCAGGGCAAGGGAAAAGTCCAGATGGTTCTTGCAGTGTTTTTAGAAACTGTTACACAGCAGCCGTTCTTAAACATATTTTGAAAGGCTTGCTAGGCTCCCAGCTTCTTTCATAAGCCCACAATGTCTGCACCGTGGAGGATTTGAGCCTCAGCTGCCGTGGGAGGCGCAGTGAGTCGCTGAAGTTTTCTTTGCTTCAGCTTCTGCCTCCAAAAAAATTGGAGATGATAAAGACAACCCCCCGGGGGTGTTATCAGGATAAAATGAAACAACATATGCAAAACATTTGGAGGCTAGTAAAAGCTAGAAATTGTCGTGCATATTTATCCTTGCCGACTTCTCCCTCCCGCCTGCTCCCCACCCACAAGCAAAGGAAGTTGGGATGGATGCTAGACAGTTACGGGGAAAAAAACCCAAAAAGCCCAACCACAAAAAGTCTTTGTACCACCTATAATACCCAGTGGTTTATTAATGAATATCTCTAGGAGAGGAATCTGACTCCTGCCTTTTAGCTGCTTTGATGGTTGTGTAGACCCTGTTAGTTGTTTACCCAGTATCCACTCCCTCGTGCTACCTTCTTAACAGAATGCAATTTTGTTTGGGGTAGCAATGTGCCAGCCTCCGAGGTTGGATCATGGTGGGTCTAAGCCAGTCTGGCTATGTGACCCAGTTTTGGCCAATGAGACCTAAGCCGAAGGCTTGGCTTTCTTGACAAATGAGACCACAGCTGGCATTGCCTCTGCCATCATCTTCCTGCCTTGAATTGGGAGAGTGATGGCTGGAGCTGTGGCAGCCATTGTGTGATCATGAGCAAGTAGTCAAAAGACTCTCGGAGACAGTAGTCCTGTTACGACGGAGCCACTCAACCAACACCACAATTATTGTATGGGGAAAATGGAGGCCCTAATGTGTTAGCCACTCTAATGGTTTTGGTTACAGACAGTACCAAAGTAATCCTGACTGGTTGAGCAGGGTTGATCATAGACAGGCTTTTGTTCAGAGCTAAGAGCACCAAACCTAAGCACCAAGTCATAGGCGTCTGGAGGCTAGAGTCAGGTTACTAGGCAGACTCAGCCACTTAGAACTCAAGTCCTGGGAGTGAGGCCAGGATTGGAACACAGGAGAGCTGAGCCCCGTTTGATAAGCCAGAAACATGGCAGCAGATTAATGGGAGGAGGAGGAAGTGACGCCATTCAGCCTGGCAGGCTGAGGCAGGTTGGGGCCAGAGGAATGGGCCTCCACCAGGGACAAGAAGGGCTCCAACACCCTGACCCCTGACTAAATCTGGGGATGTCACTCCACTACACACCTCACCCCACTGCTTTCTCAACAGGTCCTGGCATCTCGTTTCTCTGATTCTCTCTCATGAGGTCTTATTTTTACAATCTTCCCTCTTTGTTCGCTTGCCGCTCAAAATAAGGTAGAAAGCTGATGGGGCAGCAGGCTTAAAACTCCAGGGGGCTTTGGTCCCTTCTCCCCACCCCCCATGCATAAACATTTGCTGAGCAAGTAACTGAATGCATGAATGAGTGGGTCCTGCAGATTCCATCGTGTTATATCTGTGCTAATCCATAATAATTTCTATTTGACATTGGAATGCATTATGTAATTTGAATTCTGCAAATTTACCTTCCTAATTATGTTCTCCTTTGGCTAACACGGAAATTACTTCGCCCAGATTGAGCGATGGCGGGGGTCATTTGCTAGGTGTGGGGATCATTAGGCAGATAATCCACATATTGGCAGTCGAGAGTTGTCTATATCAGGAAGGTCAACTAGAGTGATATTTGCAGCACGGGGAGTGTGTGTGCATGTGCGTGTGTCTGGCATCCTGCTTCTGTAGTAGCCAATCCATGGAAACTGGGTCTACTTGAAACCCTACCTACCTGCTCAGTCTTGGCCCAGACTTTCTGGTCTATCCTGTCACTGTTCTGAGAGTTACAAGGTAGTCCATAGCTTCAAAGATCCAGCAACGAGTTAGATTACACCTGGCCCCGCTCAGATTTCGGGACCTCAAGGCAAGGGCCTGGGTTCCCAGGTTAGTGTACCAGATACTGGGATGCTGAGTTAGCTCCTGCTTGCCCGGTATATAAAAGGATGAGTGAATGAATGAATGAATGGTTGAATGGATGAAATCTTTATACAGTAGGTTCCCAGGCTCAAATCTCAGTTCTCCGGGGGTAATAGCCGTGTATTGCCTCCTGTGCCGTCTATCCACCTGGATCTCCACTCACTGACTCTTCTGTTTGGGCTGGGGCTGGGGTTCACTTGGACCTGGATTAATAGGTTCTACTTTCCCCTGGAAAGGATCCCAAGTGCTCAACCCGGCTGGAGATTCTTGGCCCTATGTGCCTGGGCCTGGGATGCCTGGTTCTTGGGTTTGTTCCAATGTTTAGACATTTGATGGGGCCTGGCCTGGCCATGTGCCTTTAAGTTGGCAGGTCGCACCCCAGCCACACGCTAGCATTCAATACAAATGAACCACTGACACTGTCAACTCTTCCACAGCCTTTGTCCTGAACCATTCACCTCGACCCTGCTAGCTCGGGTTTTGTTCCTAATATCCTCTAGGTATCTTGGCTCCAACCCCCATGTTCACCCCCAGATCGATTACTAATTCCACACCATTGGCTGTGGTATCATGGTTGCCTCCTGGACAATGGGTCACACTTGACTTCCTAACCCACAGTTGTGTCACTGAGCTCTGCCTTTCCTCCTCAATGAAGCTTCACACCAATCCCTTTGATTACATCACCCTTGGTGGCTTTGGGTTAACGTATGGCCAAATCCAGGACCCTAGGTCCACAGCATCTTGCAGCCTTCTCTCTCCTGGGTCCATGTGGTCTCAGGATTGAGAGCAGGATGTCCATACCTGTGGAACTGCTTAGACTGCTACTGCTAGCCTTCCCTGATCTCTCTTGGCAGCTTTCATTCACCAAACATTCACCAAAATTCACCCACTGTGCCAGGCACTAGGGGTTTAACGGCAGCCTAGACATACCCAGTCATTACACGAAAACCTCTAGGCGAGACAGACATCTAGGCAGACAATGCAGCATAAGAGGCAGAACAGAAGGAGGAGTGCTCTGTGAACCGTCACAGCACCTCCCGACGAGGACAAGTCAGAACTAGAATGAGGGAGATGAAAATGGTACCATACACCAAATGGGTTCCAAACGGAAACCCCAGGGAATTGCTGACCCAGAGTTCCCTTCCCTGGAAACCAGACCCACTTCTTCCTCTGGTGGAAGCATCGATGGCCCAAGAGCCCAGCCCTGCCTTCAGCAACTGTGAATGCCACGAGTCTCTCCAATAACCCAGCTCTGGAGGGCCAGCCAGGCCCTCCCCGTGCAGAGGCCGACTTGATCAAACCTCCTTTCTCGAAAGCAGTGTCCCTCCAAAGCGAATGTGGTGTTTCTGCCCAAAAGGGAAGAGTTGGAAGATTTATTGAAAACGCAAATACTGCTCTAAGATAATGAGGACAGGGCTTTTAAAGAACTCTCTGATTCTAAATAAAAGTTAGAAGGAAGCTGGGCTCTTGTCTCCATGAGACCAGAAACCAAGGGACACACGCAGGATGGGAGTCCTGGAGTAAGACAGTGTCTGAGTAACGAGCAAAATAAACGGGATAAAAGTAAAGTTTGTTCCCCTCCCCCACATACGTATTCTTAGCTAATACCGCATAGCACCTGGAATTTGAACTCATTAATTTGAACTGTGTAAGGAGAGAAAGTCTAATAGAGCAAGTGGTTCAAATGATAGAATTTATTTGGAAAGAAATTCTTTAATTATCCGGAAAAAAGTATAGTAGCCAAAGAAGTAGTGTCAGGAAGTGGTGGCTTGGTCTACTTAAATGAGTACATGAGGCTTATTTGGTAATAGAACATCACTGTTTTTATGCAGATGACGCCTCAAGTCCTCAAGGAAGCGTTTCGCCGCCTTCTTTCTGTCCGGATGGGCTTCCCCTCCATCGTGTGCTCTGCGTTCTTGAGACAGCGTTTACTCTGCTCTCCCCCTCAGAACTCGATGTGGACAGGGTGCAGGGAAAGAAGCTGGCTTCTCAATAAAGATCGGTCCAAAAAGGCGATCACTGTTATACTTGTTACACTATTAAGCTTTGTCAAAATCTTCAGTGTGAGTCCTGGTTCTCCTACAAGAAGAGGCTAAAATGGGCTTTATTTTTTTATTTTTAATTATTATTATTTTTTTTTTGTGAGGAAGATCAGCCCTGAGCTAACATCCATGCCAATCCCCCTCCTTTTGCCTAGGAAGACCGGCTCTGAGCTCACATCTATTGCCAATCCTCCTCCTTTTTTTTCCCCCAAAGCCCCAGTAGATAGTTGTACGTCATAGTTGCACATCCTTCTAGTTGCTGTATGTGGGACGCTGCCTCAGCATGGCCAGAGAAGCAGTGCGTCAGTGCGCGCCCGGGATCCGAACCCCGGCTGCCAGCAGCGGAGCAGGTGCACTTAACCACTAAGCCACGGGGCCGGCCCTAAAACGGGGTTTAAAGCAGAAGGATTTCATGAGGGGAAAGGACTGTGTGAGAAAAAATAGGGAGGGAGCCAGAGAAGGCTAGGAGGGCCATCAGACCCTGAGTGAAGAAGAGGAGAGAGAAGGAAGGTTTTGTGGGAGCATCCTAGACCACCGTCCAGTCTGGAGGATTCAGTCTGGAAGGTTCGCAGGGCCCTTGGCATATGGCTGCTGTGCTCAGTCATTGGCTGGGAGCAGCAGACCTGGGGATGTCAGAGCCGGCGCCGGGACCCTGGATCATTACAGGCACTGTAGTAGGGGTCCCGGAGGCACATTGTCACAGTCGCTCCACCTCTCTTCAGAGTTACAGTGGCTCCAGTTTCAAGTTCATATCCGGGTTTGTCTGGACTAGGGCTTTCTGCACCACTTTTGGGTGTGGGTGGCAATCGAAGAGATAAAGTTTGCATGCTAAAATATTTCGGTTGCTGACATAGTCCAATGGTTTGTGAAGACCATTGGGGCAAATATTTAAAAATCAACGAAGAGTTTCTCAAGGCTAGGCCCCACCTGGCAGAAACACTTGGGACACCTGTTAAAATTTCTTTATTTCTGCCCAGACCTGTCAAATCAAAACCTTGGGGGTTGAGAACCAGAGGCTCTAAGAGATACCGTGTTTCTAGATGGCTCCAAGGTAAAAGGAAGCTCGTTTGAGGGGATTTACACCAAACCCAAACTAAATGATACCAAATAAGTGAAATCTGACTACATTTTAATATCACAACCTCCCTACATTTTTCTTGCCACTAGTAGCTACCTACACCCTTGTGCTTCAAACTCGTTCTATTTTCCCAGCCCTCCTTTCAGACAGAAAAGAAAAAAAAAAGTTACAGTATTCTCAGAAAACTGTGCTTCAGAGAAAGCAGTAAGGTTGCTCAATTGTTTCCCCTTGTTAATTTGAGGATCTTAAATTATGCATATTGCTGTGCGCACATTTGCATGTTGAATTCACATGCCCGAGTTACCAGGCTACAAGAGAAAATCGAGCATCATAATTCAAGTAAACTGTGTCTGATTTCTCCTCACCCTAATTTCAGGGCTGACCGTGTTTGAGAGAAAGAATAGATAATCAAATCCCTTGGGGAAATGCAGGGGGAGGCTTGGTGGGGTCAAAATAGGAAAGAGGAGTCACTGAGCCAGCCCCTGCCTCCATCCTTCCGAATTGCCCACAATTTTTCTCCTTCCACGCCCCGCTGGATTTCATAACCTTCACGAGGCCCCTTTCCCAGAAGGGACTGACCGCCCGATTCCGATCCTTCAGTCCAGCTGGGCAGGAAGGCCAGCAGTGGATTTTGTCCCCTGCCTGACGTGGGTAACCTTGACCATAAAGAAACCACCGCAATACAGATGGCCCTGACATTTGGGCCAATGCGACCGCAATATGCAGATCAGGAACTCGGAGCCGCCCGTCCATTGGCTGATTGCCGGTGTGACGTCACAAAGGCCCAGCCCCCAACGTGGCCAGAAGCGCTGTGGGCAAGTTTCTGGACAAGTTGAAAAGGTTTTATGATTTTTGTGTGTGTGCGAGCCCTTTTTTTCTTTAAATCAGCTGGTGTTGGTTTCCTGCATTTCCTGTGTTCGGGGGAAAAAAAGAGTTTTCATGTACAGCAAGAGCTGAAGGACTCAGGGCCGAAGAGCATTTTGTTCTCTGTGTAGCCGCTCTGTCCCTTTTCTTAGCGTTGACCAGTGTTTTGAACAAAAATGACATGGGGAAAGCTGTGAATTCCAAATGAGCTCCGGGGACCTCAGGAACCTCTTCAGCGCAGTGGTTTCCAAGAAGCCCCAGGCCGACCCAAACTCTGTGAGTCAGCTGGTGGGAGTTTTGCGCTGTGGTCTTGATCCCAGACCTAAAGAAATGCAGGCACGCGAGGTGGGGGTCTCCCCTATGTTTCCCTCCTTCTCTGCCAGGTTCAAGGCAAAGGCAGATCAAGTTCGGTGACTTGCGAGCTTCTGACAATCGCCCCCTCAGTGTGAAGTTCCCCATTTCAGTATCTCTGAAGAGTTGAAGTCTATCAGAGCGGAGAGAGGAAGCTTATGGAGAGAGAACTACAAGCTTCGCACACCTGGAAAGATGGTCTTTCCCAAACAATTGCCCTTGAAATGTCTGGCAGCAACTCTGACACAGCCTATTTGGTCCCCTGAAGCCACTGGGAATTTTTCCAACATCTCTCACCAAAGGGAATGCCTCCTCCCCAATCTGGCACAGACAGAGACAGAACACAACTGAAACGTTTCATGGGGGGGTGGGGGGGGGTACACTCTACATTGTTTGTTTGGTTTACCCGGATACCATTTTACCTCCCTGGAATAGCATCCATTTTTTTCCTTTGGGGAATCATCTCAACCTCATGTCAGTCTTTGTTTGGATGGAGGAGGACCCCCCACCCCCAGCTCTAGAGGTGAGCGTGTTTCCCAGGCCTGGCCAATCCCTGTGTTCCATTCTCCTGGATACACAGTGATTGGATCAGGACTGGGCATGTCACACACATGGTCTAATGATGGCCAATCCTGGGACCTTTGAGAATAGGTGCTCTCTCTTCTCACTGGGATTGCTAAACTGGTGGGAGGCAGCCACGGAGCTAATGGTGACCATCTTTGCCCCTACAAAGAAAGAGCCTATTCAACAATGAAGTCAATACAAAAAAAAAAGATGAGCTAGAAAAAAGAGACAGACTTCTGATATTATTTGAGCACCTGGATCCAGCTGTGCCTGAAACCAGAACCCCGTACATTTTAGTTAATGGACCCAATACATTTTCATTTTGAGGTAAGTCCGATTAAGTTGATTTTCTCTTAACTCAGTAAAAGAGTCCTCACTTGTACATCCAACTGCAAGCCAAGTCTGACCCTCAATGATGGGTTTAGGGCTATACTAGGCTCCTCTCTGTGTGGTTTCTTACTGGTTCCTTCTGCTTCTCTAACAGATGGTGGGGGAGGGGAAGGGTTGGTGTGCTGACATATAGGTGACAGATAGGGGAGACAGGGTATGCTGGAGCAGGAGAGCACAAGGATCAAATGAAGAGGATTGGAGCCAGATAGAACTGGGCAACTCACATCACCTCTCTGAGCCCTCACTCCCCTCATTTGTAACAAGGGGAGAATGAAAGCTCTTCCCCTTGGTGTCATGTTGAGGTTTTATGCACAGGGTCTGGTGCATAGTAAATGCTCAAGAAATAGTAGCCAGTAGCTAATTCTAGACAACCCACCAGAGAAGGGATGGGCTCTCTTCTCCCGGCCTTGGTGCGATGTAGGGACAATGGAGCGGAGGGCTCTGAAAGCCTTCACTGCGGTCATCACCAACAACTCTGGGCCTCTGCTGACAGGGCCAGCCAAAAGCACCTGCCAAGCAAGCAGCCTGCACCTGCCACTTGCCACTGCAAGAAGGGATTCCAGTCCCGCCAGAGTAGGCGGCTTCCGTTCTAGGCCAGATCCTGGCTGTGTGCAGAGTCTGGGAGCCCGCCCACCTGTTCTGAAACCCCAGCTGGCCTCCGTTCTTTGCCTGTCCCATTCCCATCTCCAGCCTCCGTCTGTGCTCTGATGCCTTCCATGTCCTAGGCGCTCTGCAAGGAAACACAGGGCAGGCAAGGAAAGAAATCCGCATTAGTGGAGCACCTACCACCTGCCATGCAATGCCAGGTGTGGGCATTGCATGTGCTCATCTCGCAGCCTCACAAACCCACCCATTTTACAGATGAGCAAACTGAAAACAGTGCCCACTGTAGGTGATGCAGTCAAGATCCAAATCCTGGTGTGTTTCTTCAGAGCTCATATTCTTCCCTCTGCTCTAACATGCTGCCTACCACAATAGAGATTATATCATGACGTGATGTTGCATTAAAAAACGTAGTGCACAGTTGCACTCATGGGCCTTTATAAAACTCGTACACAAATATTTATAGTGGCTTTGTGCATAATTACCAAAAACTGGAAACAACCAAAATGTCCCTTAGTTGGAGGAAGGACTAAAATAACTGTGGTACAGCCATACTATGGAATATTATGCAGCAATAGAAAGGAATGAATTAGTGATACATACAAAAATGCGGACATATCTCAAGGGCATTATGAGATGTGAGAGAAAAAATCCTATCTCAAAAGTTTGCATACTGTATGATTTTATTTATATAGCATTTTCAAAATAACAAAATGGAGAATAGATTAATGGTTGCTAGGGACTGGGGAGAGGGGAGTTTTAGGGTAAAGGGGAGCATGAGGGAGCCTCTGGTGATGGACCCATTCTGTATCCTCATTGCAATGGTGGTTACACAAATCTACATGTGGGAAAACCGCATAGAGTTATCCACATACACACAAATGAGCACACCGAAAACCAGTGAAATCTGAGTAATTGGACAATTGTACCAATGCCAATGCGTGGTTGTGTATTGTACTATGGTTCTGCAAGATGTTTCCACTGGGTAAAGGGCACAGGAGACCTCCCCATCCTTTTTTTGAAACTTCCTGTGAATCTATAATTATTTAAAACAAAAATTTTTTTAAGCTTAAAAAAACCCCAGCACAATACCTAACACATAGCAAGCACTCAATAAATAGTAGCTATAACTCCTACTAGGATTCCAGCTCTTATGTAGCCCTGGTACATGGAGCAGGGAGTCAGAAATATTAACTGACTCGAATACAGATGGTGGAAAGCAGAGATGTGTAATAGAAATATACCGTGAGGGGCCAGCCCGGTGGTGTAGCGGTTAAGTACACGTGCTCCACTGTGGCGGCCTGGGGTTTGGATCCCGGATGAGCACCGATGCACCCCTTGTCAGGCCATGCTGTGGCGGCGTCCCATATAAAGTGGAGGAAGGTGGGCACGGATGTTAGCTCAGGGCCAGTCTTCCTCAGCAAAAAGAGGAGGATTGGCGTCGGATGTTAGCTCAGGGCTGATCTTCCTCACCAAAAAAAAAAAAAGAAAGAAAGAAATATACCGTGAGCCACATATGGAATTACACATTTTCTAGTAGCCACATCAAAAAGGTGAAAAGGAACAGATGGAATTAATTTTAATAAGATATTTTATTTAACCCAATATACCCCAAATATTATTTCAACATGTCACCAATATAAAAAGTACTTATTTTACATTCTTTTTAATTTTTTACTACATCTGTGAAATCTGTGTATAAGTATAGCACATCTCAATTCAGATGCTCAATTTTCATTGAAAATTACTTGATCTGTCTTTAGATTTCATAAACTTCACGGCCGGAAAAGTAGATTTACATACTTAAGCTGTTCCAAACAGACTGAAAGTTTTCCAATAACTGAATGCAGTATGAGTTTTTTTAACTGAAATGTCAATTAATTAAAATTAAGTAAAATTAAAAATTCAGTTACTTGGTGACACCAGCCACGTTTGAGTGCTCAGTGGCCGCATTTGGCTACTGTGTTGAGCAGTGCAGGGAAAAAGGGATGTGTGCTAGATGAAGGCTTCCGGGTAAGACTTCAGAGAAGTGGTGGCGTTTGAGCCAGGCCTCGAAGGATCGGTATGATTTTACAGGGAGGGAATATGTCAAGTACACGATACATCATGGACAAAAAGTGGCAGATTCTGCTGGTTGCCCACCCAATAACTATACTCCTTTTTTCCTTAGTTACTAAACTTCGATTTTTGTAAGGAGTGGCAATAGGCCAACTAAAAAATCGACATTTCCTAGCTTCCTTTACAGGTACTGTTGCCAAGTGATTTTTGATCAGTAGTATATGGGAAGTAGCTGGGTGGAGCTTCCAGGAAAGCTCCTTAAAAAGTGGAGATGACTCAGCTCGGACAGCCTTTTGCCTTTCCTTCTTCCTCTTTCTGCGTGCCTGGAATGAAGACATGATGGTTGGAGTTGCAGCAGTGATTTTGTGACCTTGATAATGGAAACCATGCACTAAGGATAATAGAGAAGAAAGACAAAATGAACACAGGACATCGATGATTGGGAGGGTACACCATGTCAGCCTTGGACTTCTTTTTAAGTGAGAAGAAAATAAACCTTTACCTTGTTGAAACCGCTGTTATTTCAGGTAGCAGCCAAGCACAATTCCTAACCAACACAAAATATGAAAGTGTCAGGAGAAAAGTGAATAGTTTGGTGTGATTGGGGTTTGATAAACCATCCTGGGAAAATGATTTATTTGTTGAATACTACTCACAGGGCTTAAAAAGTATAACTTATTTAATCATCACTGCAATAACATTTTGTTGATAAGGAAACAGACACAGAGAGGTTAAGCCACTTGGTCAAGGTTGCAAAGCTAACAGGTAGTGGATCTGGGCTTCAAGCCGAGGCAGATTGACCTCATGGCTGTGTACTGTGTTCTCTACACCCTGATGCCAGGGCGGGCTCTCTGGGCTGCTCCCAAGCTGTCTGACCCAGCAGGGAGCTCCCTCATTTTTACTCCAAGTGCAATGGCTTCCCCGGGGGGCCACGGCAGAATGAATTGAAGCCAGCCTTGCCGGGGCCGATGTTCAGCTGGTAGGTATTGATGGGCCATCCTGGGTGTTCACAGCTGGTGTCTGTCCTGATGGCCACTGGCCATGCCGTGCTAGTTATTAAAGATTTTTAATATTGCTGCCGCCTGGGTTATAAACTCTGCATCTCAGTTAGCAGTTATGGGATCTTGGGCGAGTCAATTCACCTCTGAGCTTTAATGTGCTCATCTATAAAATGGGAATATAATCCTTACCTCTGGGGGTTACGGAGACAGCAAAATTGGTTAGTGTCTGTAAAGAACTTAGCAGCACACCTAGCTCCCGGACCGCGCTTTGTAACTGGGAGTTACGCCTGTCCTGCTGGCGACGTCTCTGCTCCAGGGTGGGCAGGTCAGCGCTCTCACTTCCTGGGTCTTGAACCTGACGGGTAGAGCATCCTTGCTATGGAACAGCCACAGTCTCTTGGCTCGAAACCTGTCGAGATGATGGAGGGCACACTAGTCTTGGATTTAAACAATCTGGGGTCTGGTTCCAGCTCAGCTGCTGATGTGTGACAAGACACCACTGCCATCTCTGGGCAGCTGTCAGGGAGGGGATTGTGGACGAAGGCCCCCGGGGGCCAGGCCGGCTGTGCAAGACGGGGAAGCCGGGCAGGTGGGCACTCAGGACTCAGACACTGGGAGAGGGCTAAGGTAGGGGGCATGAGGCGTGCGGATAGAGAGGGTCCTCTTTTTTTTTTTTTGGTGAGAAAGTTTAGCCCTGAGCTAACATCTGTTGCCAATCCTCCTCTTTTTGCTGAAGAAGATTGGCCCTGGGCTAACATCCGTGCACATCTTCCTCTACTTTATATGCAGGACACCTGCCACAGCATGGCTTGACAAGCAGTGTGTTGGTGCGCGCCCGGGATCCGAACCTGCGAACCTCAGGCCACCGAAGCGGAGCACGTGAGCTTAACCACTGTGCCACCCGGCCGTCCCCAGAGAGGGTCCTCTCTTACAGGAGGCCAGTCCTAGCAGCCTGGGGGGTTTTCTAGCGACTTTGTGAAGGGAAGGGAGGGAGACATGAACATCTCTTAAGCTCCTACTATGTACCAAGCTCTCTCTCTCTATTATCTTATTTAATTGTTATAACATGGTTCAAGGAAGGCATTTTAATCCCCATTTTATAGAAGAGGAGATTAAGGCCCAGAGAGGGAGGTGAGGTGCCCGAGGGTCACACAGCTGGGAGGCAGTAGAGCCGGAATTCAAACCCAGGCCTGACTGTCCACAGGAGTGTCTTTTCAGTTCTTTGAAAGATGCCGAAGCCTGCCCATCTCAGGGTTTCCTCTTGTGTGAGCTGCTCTTCAGTCTGAAACCTTCTCCCCAGCCCCCAGCCTCTTCCCAGGCGGGCTCCTTCTTGTCCTGCAGCCTTCAGTGTAAACGTCCCCCTCGGGGCGGCCTCCCGTGCCCCTCCTGCTGAACGGGCCACACCTGTCAGTGTTATCCTCGCCCATGGAGCTGTGCACTGCGTCACGCGGCCCAATCACTTATTAACTTGCTGTTTGTTTCCTTTATCTAGACAAAGCCTTTACTTTCAAGGAACTCACATTTAGAGGAAGAAGAAAGACACCGAACCCAGCAACAAATAATTGTCCGCCTGGTAATAAGTGCTGAGAAGAAAATAAAAGAAGGCAATGAGATAGAAAGCGACAGAGAGGGGAAGGGAAATTTAGATGGGGTGGTCAGGGAAGGCCTCTTGAGGAGGTGATGTTTTTTTGATGAGATCTGAGAGTTGAGATGGAGAGAGTCATCTGAAAATCCTGGGAAAGGGTGCTCCAGGCAGAGGGAACAACATGTGCAAATGTCCTGAGGTGGGAATGAGTTTGGTGTATTCAAAAGAGAGAAAGAAAACCAGGTGGCAGGAGCTTGGCAGTCCAGGGGAGGGTGACAGGAGATGAGATGAGGCCAGGGGCCAGATCATAAAAGGCCTTAGTGGCTGAGATAAGGAGTTGGTTCATTGCTTATTGTTGTCTCCTAACTACACTGTGAGCTCCATGAGGGCAGGGACCTTGGAGCTGTATCCCTAGACTCTTGGCACCCGGCAGGTACTCAGTAAATAGTGGCTGAATCAATGAACAAATGTGTAACCACACTGCCTCTTACATTCTCGATACATTTCCTGTGTGTTTTTTGAACACCTTCCCTACCCACCGTCTTCCTGTCTTCCCTGTGGTGTCCCATTCATCCCAAGCCCTAGATTTGAGAATGCCCCAACCATGTGAAGTTACCTACTCAGAGAGCCTGAAGGGTCCCCGTTTTAAGGAGAGCTGCATCTGCATAGCACATTTCAGAAAGCTCCCCCAAGCTCTGTGATATCAGATGGTGGAATTTCCGGCCCATGTGCATCTGTGCTCATATGTACGTGTACACACTTTGGGGTCCTAGTGCGCTCTCGGATCAATGCGAGAAGGCTGCCCCCACCCACCAGCTGCTGGGAAACTCGGTCACATTGGTAATTCCTATGCCTTGCTCCACACCGGTGCCCAGGGGAGCGGGAAGTTAATTAGCTTTGCTAGAAAGGGCCCAGGCGATGTTTGGAACCGAGAACCCTCTAAAGTCAGGGTGCAACTCTGTGCTCCAGCCCCCGCCTGGCTCATGCAACCGATCTGACACCTGCTCATGGTGTCCGGTGGTATTTACAGCAGTGGACACTCGTGGGTCAGTGGGAGAATGGGAATGGGGACGCCGCCCGAGCTGCGTCTGAGTTGTCGCAGAGTTAACTTCATGATGAAACAATCACCATACATTCTCCCTTCTCCTGTGAGTGCGAATGGCTTTATAAACACCAGGCCTGGGGCTGGTGAGGGAGGCGGAGGTAAACGGTTTACAGCGTGGGGAGGGAGCGTGCAAGAGCAGAAGTTAATGGTCCCTGCAGGCCTGGGAGTTAATTCACCCTTCAAAATAGTTCTCAAAACACTTTTGCCGATCACTTTGGCCCACACTGCACTCCACGCCCTGCGCCTCCCTGACACACGTCCACCCAGACCATGTTCTCTTGGTCTGACTTACTCCAGGGTGCCGGCCCAGGAGGTCACTACCCACTACTGGATCTCTCAAAGCAGAGAATGTACTCCTTCTGTATCCAGCTCAGGGCTGGGACCAGGGTGAGGCCAGTGAATACTTGCCTCTGGCCCAAAATTTAAGTGGCTGCCAAAAAACTCAGTAATCAAGATAAAATATTTAATGCAATATTTTTTAAAAATTAAGATTAATGTGGGCCGGCCGGCACCCATAGCCTAGTGGTTAAGTTCACTTGTTCCATCTCCACAGCCCGGCATTTGCCAGTTCAGATCCTGGATGCGGACCTACTCAGCGCTCATCAAGCCGTGCTGAGGCGGCGTCCCACATAGAAGAGCTACAACTCTACAACTATGATACACAACTATGTACTGGGACTTTGGGGAGAAAAAAGAAAAAGAAGATTGGCAACAGAGGTTAGCACAGGGCCAATCTTCCTCAAAAAAACAAGATTAATGAAAAACATCCACGATGGACAAATATCAAAATTTATAATCAAGACAGAGATCTTATCCTCACTCACCCAACTCCAACCCTCACGCGAATGACCTTGACCCCCATTCACATGACCTTGACCCCCATTCACATGACCTTGACCCTCACTCACATGACCTTGACCCTCACTCACATGATCTTGATGCTCATTCATCTCACTGCAGTCCCAGTCCTGATGCAGGATGGTTTTAGATGATCTACATGTGAACATTTTAAATCTTAATGCTCAGGTTTTTTTTTTAAATTACAGCACACTTTCCATTCCTGATAGGGAGATGACATTTTTCTTTTAAAATACATTAATTTCAATAAATAAAGAACCAAGTTCATTTAAAGAAGTTTATTGAGTCAGTAAGAGCACAGGAGGTCTGTGGATGTGGCCGAGACCCTGGTGGCGGGGATCTTGGGCAAAGACTCCGGCTGTGACCCCACGAAGGCAGGGCCAGGTTAACTCTCTCCTCTGCTCCTCATTATGTGAAGGCGACTTCTGATTTAGAGCAGGTCCTGAACAAGAAGAGAACAAGGCTTATCAGAAGCATGGCCTGGACAGGTCTGAACCTCTCTGAGCCCCAAACTCCTTACCTCTAAAATGGGGCTCACAATACTGCTGCGGAGGGCTGCGAGGTTTACAGGAGACAATTATAATGTGCTGAGCAGGGATTAGCAGGGCCACATCGTGGCTTTCCTGGACCCCTCCCCCCCCAAAAAAAATACTAAAAATTGTATTTTATAACCACATGGTTATAAAGATAAATACAATCCAGCCTCAATAATATTCACCGGAACACCAATGCAGTCAAAGTGTGCATCTTCCTTATTGCAAGAAGTAAAATATTTTTGTGGGCTCCTAAAGGTACCATAGCCACAAGCTCTGTGCTTGTTGTGCCTAACAGAGATGCCGGCCCTGGGCTGTATGGGCAAGCACTTAATCTTTTTGTGTGTGTGTGAGGAAGATTAGCCCTGAGCTAACATCTGTTGCCAATCTTCCTCTTTTTGCTGAGGAAAATTGGCCCTGGGCTAACATCTGTGCCCATCTTCCTCTACTTTATACAGGACGCTGCCACAGCATGGCTTGACAAGCGGTGCGTTGGTCCACGCCTGGGATCTGAACCTGGGAACCCTGGGCCACCGCGGAAGCAGAACTCACACACTTAACTGCTACACCACCAGGCCGGTCCCACACTTAATCTTTTAATCTCTACAACGCCACAAGGCAGATATTATTAGCTCCATTTTATAGATGACAAAAAGAAGCTCAGAGAGGTTCAGCAGCTTGCTCAAAGTCACACAGCCAGTGAGGAGCAGGGCAGAGATTTGAATCCAGGTCCACCTGGTTCTGGAGTCAACCCTCCTGCCACGCCCCAGGAAATGAGATGATCTGGAGAGCTGCCAACCCCTGAGTGATTATGGAATCACTTGGTAATGGAAACCGAGATTACGTTCAGGGCCCTTCGAGGCCCATAAGGTGCAAGCGATTGGCAGAAGGGCCCCCGTGTCCTGGCCTCTTGGTCGCCTGCCAGTTTGGGCGGGGGCTGGGTGTGTGAGAGTCTCTGGGCACTTAAGCCACCATCCCCAGGCAGCAAGATGTCCTCAGAGCCTCTGAGACACGGAGCACCAAACTCCAGCAGAGCAGGCTGCTGTCTGCTCCGTGCTTCTGTGTTCTTGACAAGGGCAAAGAAGAAGAGGGGTAAAGAACTTTGGACACAGACCAAAGCCACTCAGCTTCTTCGCTGTGTATCCCTGTGCAGGCTCCTCGATGAGGCAGGCCTGACGGTGTCGCTTGAACAGGGGTCAGAGCCATTCCCTTCCACGCACGCGACATGGCAATTTTCAATAACTGTGGCTTGAGACAAAGCTCCTCCCGGGGAAGGAAAATCCGACCGCGTTTGCAGTTTCCAGCTTTGCGCTTCTTGAATTATACATGGGCAAAACCCCCTTGAAGGCGGCTTTCTAAGCCGTGAGGGGAAGGCATATAATTTTGGTCTCTGGCATTCTGCTAGAACACTTGCTGAAATGGGGCTCCTCCCAGCCAAGTGGCGTTTGCCTTGAAACCAAACGGGGGACGCTCGACGCCTCAAATGGCTTCAAGCTGCCAGCGGAAAGAATGCCGCGGGGACCAGCCCCTCCTCTCTTTGCCACAGTATTTCTCCTTAGGGCCTCTGTCCCTCGGAGGCCCTTGCCTTGCGGTGGCAGCTGTGACACAGGCCACAGTGACATTCTCCCCATTCTTGCCTGGGAAGAGGAAAAAGTGCTGTCTCTATCCAGAAAGGGAGGCCGGGGACTAGCGAAGGGGCCTAGCCTGGGGCCTGCAGGGTCCGGCCAGGCTGTGGACAGCAGGCCACGTCTCAGCCTCTTCCGGGAGATGGCAGCTCCAGGTCAGACTGCCCCAATGCCACACAAGGTCCAGAGGGGACAGGGCCATTTCTGGTTTCTGTAATGGGGCAGACTGTCTCCAGTGGTCTGCAAAATGCTACCCATAAGAAGGGGCTCCTTAACACTCTTCTCTCCCTGGGGTTAGCCCAAGGACAGTGGACAAGGGCACTCGAAGGATCTGAGTTGGCCGGGATCCTTTGGGTCAGCGGTGGCTAAGCGTGTGGGCCCTGGTGACACTCATGGGTTGGAATAGGGCTTTGTAACTTATTGGCTGTGTGACCCTGAGAAAGTTACTGCACCTCTCGGACCCTCAGATTCCCCATCTGTAGAACGGGCTGATTACCTCCTTCAGAGGGTCTCTGTGAAAATGAAGTGCATGCTGAGTGCCTTTAGTGCAGTAACTGGGCAGATTTTAAGCACTCAAAAAATGGTAGCTATCAGGGTTATTTGCACCTTGAAGATAAGGAGATGACAACTGATATTAATTTCCATTGGTAACTCAGAGGGTGTGTGCGTGTGCATGCATGCATGGGTGAGTGTGTGCCATGAGTGTGAATGTGTGTGAGCATGCATGCATGAGTGCGTGCCCATGAGTGTGAATGTGTGTGTGCGTGTGTGAGCATGCATGTGTGTGCCCATGAGTGTGAATGTATGTGCATGTGTGAGCATGCATGCGAGTGTGTGCCCATGAGTGTGAATGTGCGTGCATGTGAGCATGCATTCATGTGTGTACCCATGAGTGTGAATGTGCATGCATGTGTGAGCATGCATGCATATGTGTGTGCCCACGGGTGTGAATGTGTATGTGTGTGTGCGCACACACTCCGACCATAGGTCGGCAGAAGAGCATTCTCCGCCCTCGACGTGGAAACCTGAGAAGGGCAAATACTTCATTATTTAGATTCAAAAGCTACTCATTAGGCAAGACTCGAGCACTTAGAAAGAAGAGCTGACCTACAAGTGTAAAATGTTATTATAAGTAATGATGATGATTATAGGATGAGGGTGTGAGCTGAGAGGGGAAGCCGTGAGGTTAATGTCCCTTAACTACCACGAATTAGGAGCCGAGCTTCTGCAGACAGTCCTCGCTAAACCTAACAGTCTGTTTATTTACCTCACTGGGAGCTCTTAGCACATCAAAAAGGTATTTAAGACACAACCCCCCAACAATTAGCTTTAGGAAGAAGAGTAAATATGGACGCAATTTATCACTCCGTGAGCCCTGCTATCAGAGACAGACGCCGTCAGTTAAATAAAACAGACCCTGAGACCCGCCGGCGAGATCAACCCAGAAGGAATTTGCTAATTTGCTGATCAGCGATGGACAGTGGGGCTCTGGTGAGGCAGGGACAATTCAGATCCTTCTGCTAATTCTTATAGCCTGAGTTGCACGTTCCTTTTTGCATCTGGTGCGGGGAGGATGACTCAGGGCTGGGTTGAGGTGATTCCACTGGCTTTGCCCATCTTTAATTTCCAAATGTAATAGAAGGAAGTTAACACTGAGAGGGACACAGGATTGGGACTTTACTGTAGGCGGACAAGTCATCCCAGCTTGCCAGAGACCGAGGGGTTTCGGGCTAGGGCTGGGACAGCCCGGGGCAAACAGGGATGGTTGGTCACCCAGCTTATGTCCCTCAGGGGGACCCCAAGAGCGAGTGTCAGTCAGTCCCCAGTGGGAGTAAGAGTGGGTAGAAGTTGGTTTGCTGCTTGCCTCTAAGAAATTCTACCTCCCCCCATATGGCCAAACAGCCTGTGAACCCATTAGCAGCAGGAATGTGGGGTCACGTGGGACCTGTGCAGGGGCGGCACAAACGGAGAGAAAAGTCCAGAGAGACCTCCCCACCGCATGGGAGTCCGAAAGCTGATCCACGCAGACTGCTTTTCCCTTCCCAGAGAACTCTTGCTGGAAAGCTGCGGAGCCCTGCGACACTGCAGATTCCAGAATCTCTGCCCCCTCCTCTGTCTCTATCCGAGCGCGTTCTATAAACCAGGCAATAGCGCGTACTACTGTATATACTCGAAATGCACCCAATTCCACCATTTCAGCCGCTTCCACTGCTTCTGAGAGTTCGTATATAAATATCTATGCGTGTGCGTTTGTGTACATTTCTTGACATATTTACGAAGTCTCGGTTTGCCAACCTTCGGGGCATAATGCAAGAGCCATCTTTCATCCTAATCTGCTGTAATGACATGTTTTATTATACTATTTCAGCTGTTTCCATTGCCTTTGCTGTTTCATGTTTTATGTATTTTAACTAATGCTTTAATTTTAGTACGTTGTGCCTTAAGGTGACTTCGCAAAGGCTGACTTTGGAAAATCTGCAGGATTCACAGCGATGGTGACTGAGGGCTCTACCCACACACAGTACGTCCCAGGGGAACGAAGGCCTGGGTGGCCCGGGAAGCAGATGTGCTGGGAGGCAGGCTGGGGAGGCCAGTGGCCTAGGGCCTGGTATTCATACCTCCAGGATGTAGGGGACCCTGGGTTTGCCTAGGGCTTTTGACCCATTTTAGCTCTCAAAGTGAGGCATCCCAGAACCTCCTCCATTCTGGACAAAGCAGGGTGGTTGGTCACCCTACCAAGATGGTGGGCTTGATAGTTGTTCTTAGGAGGTGGGGGGTTTCCGTGTGGCCTAGAAGGAGCCCGGGGTTTGGAAGGCCCTCTTCTTAGTTTCAAACCCAGGCTCTCCCAATACGAAAGTAGTCGTTTGAATCTGAGGAGGTCACTGAAACCCTCACTACACCTCAGTTTCCTCATCTGGAAAATGTGGCTGGTAAGGCATATCTTACAGAACTGCCATTGGAATAGAGGAAGGGATTTCTATGCCTGGCACACAGTCACCCTGTTCTCCAACCTCACAATGAGGGAATCACACTGGATGCTTTTGAGGAGCTCAAAATGACCATAGCCTAATGGTCATTATTATTATAACTGCTTCTGTTTATGAAGTCCTTACTATGTGCCAGGCAAGCCCTGCATTGAGCATTGCCCTTGGTCATCCCGTTTAATCCCCCAGCGGGACACCTGCTGGGTAGGAGAGATTGTAACCCCTATTTTGCAGATGAGGAAGTGGAGACTTTTACGGAAGACCACACAGCAAGCAAATGTTCAAGGGGGCGTTTGAGACCACATCAGTGTCATGCCAGGGTCCGTGCTTTTTACCATAATATCTGGTTGTCGGGCCTCGAGCACCTCTTCCAGCCTGTAACAATACTTTCTGTTCCTGATCCAAGGTAGGGTATTGGGAGAGACCTGAACTTTGACACCTGCCTTTTCCTTCCCCTTTCTCTGCCACATCCCACTCCATACCTGCAGTCCACTCTGGACCCTCCTGCCTCTGTGTCTATGCACGTGCTGTTCCCCTGAGCAGGAATGTCATCTCTTTTCCTTTACCCCCCACATCCGCTCTCTGAAAACTCCTATTCAGCCTGCAAAGCCCAGCTCCTCAGGGTCCAGACGCTTGTCCCCTTAGATTCCCACTAGTGGCTTATTTGCTGACTTAATTGTTACATCTGCCCAGTGCCTGACACAAAATGATGGTAAGTTGGTAGAAAGTTTGTTGGTCAGAAAAATCTCAGCTGTCTCGCTTGCCCCACCTGGGTGACAATCTGCCAACATGTTTTGGACCCTGGCAACGTGCTACCACACACCACCCTGTTTAATTCTCACCGGCACCCCAGGAGGTGGGCAACATCATTCCTGCTTTTTAGATCTTGGGTAAGCCGACTACAACCCGTGGGCCAGCCCTCTGTTTTTGGTAAATAAAGTTGTATTGGGCGCCACTATGTTCATTCATTTATATATGACCACGGCTGCCTTCACACTACAGCAACAAAGTTGAATAGTTATCACAGAGACTGTGTGACCCGCAAAGACATTTACTATCTGACCCCGAGCAGAAAAAGCGTGTGCCAGCCCCTGTAAATCAAGATGAAGACCTGCGGTTCAGAGAGACCTAGCAACTGGCCCAGCTAACTCAGCGAGCCCAGGACAGCCCTGGGGTTCAAACTTGGAACCCTGGACTTCAAGGTGGGGGCTCTTTCTATGCCCCCAATGCCATCCTTGCTTTCTTCCAAGGTCCCCTTCCACGGACGTTCCCCAGTGCTCTGCATCAGACCACAGAGGAGGCTCCCTCCCGCCTGGCTTGGGCGCCCACTCGCTGCAGAGCCACCTGGGCTCAGGGGCAGGTGCTTAAGGCACACTGGGACACAGAGGAAAGGCAGTGGGCTGGGGAAGGTGTTTGGTTTTGGTTCTTTTAAAGAATGAAAATGCATTTGATAAAGAATCTCATCCCGCCTACCGATCCCATTTTCCAAACACTTACAAATAAAACAGTGGTGCAACCGAGCCAGTCCTCGCTTAACTGCTCCGCCGTCTCCAGGTTCCGAGGGGCCATATCCAGCATGCTTGCAAAGGGCAGGGCCTTCCCTGGGCTTGAGACTGCCCCTCACTGCAGGAGACAAAACTCCTTCCCACATCCCACATCCCACATCCCAGCTCCTCTGCTGTCCCCCGCCCCCAGCCCGCACCCACCTTCCCCCACTGCCACCCCCACTTCCCTGTCCCCAGCGTCTCCAGCGGGCTGCTTCCCACCCAGCCCAGGGACCTTTATTTCAAACTGAAATACAATTACAGATCGTGTTCCTTTTTTCCCCCTTTTTCTTTTTAATAAAGCTGTTTTGTGTCTCCAACCCCCCTCCTGCATTCCTCCCATCTTAGTCTTCCCCTTTCCCCCTCCTGTAGGAAATGTCTCGGATTCTCTCACTGGGGTGTAATGGTTAAATTGCTACCAGCTGATTAAACAGCAGACGTCCAGGCTGTAATCCTCGGCGTTCAGGAACCCGGGAGGCAGAGACAGGGCCCTGACCCGCCTCGCCCCTGCTGACCCTCCTGATGTGCCCGCCCTGCTGTCACTCCTTTCATTCGTCCCGTCCCGTCCCGGGCTGCCTGATAGAATCCTCTGGGAAGCGGCGAGGGGAGGGGAAGGGGGGAGAGGAGTTGGGGGGAGAGAGAGAAGTGGGAGGGGAGGATGCCTCCACTGGCCCTGACCCAACCTCCAAGGAATGTCTGCTCCCACCCTGTCCCTTCCCTGCCCCCTGTAAAACCACACACACAGACAGATACACTCTGTCTCACACAGTCACATATGCATAAACACACAGGCTCTCTCACACACACAGACACTCCGTCACACACATTCACACACTCACACACCCAGGCTCTTTCTCATCCTTTGCAGAATGGAGACCAGATGAAGGAGATAACCTGTCTGCCCCGTCCCCCTGCTCCTGGGAAACGTTCCCCCTCACCTGCCTTCACAAGAGGAAGGATCGGGAAGATAGAGAAGTGTGAGATCGGAGAGGGGTCTGGGAAGAGGGGAAATCGAGGGCTTTGGGGATGGGCAGCCGGAGTTTCAACTCTGGCTCTGACGGCTGTGGGATCAGAGTCAGGACTGCCCTCCTTTGAGCTTCTCTGAGCCCTATTTGCAGACTGGGGGCAACAGCCTCTCAAGGTGGCCACGATGAGGAAGTGAGCTCATGCACACGATTGTGCCCAGCCCGGCACAAAGCGTGTGTTATCTCAAACCGTCTGTGCTGAGGGCTGGGGCACAGGGCAATCGGCATACCCTTCAAACACGGCCACCCCTAAAAGCCGTGTGCCCCGGGCTCCTTACTGTTCTCGTCTGACCCTCAGCTCTTCCTCTGCAAAATGCCATCCTCGTGCTTCCTGATGGGCCTGTGACGACTAAGAGGCAACCCCCTACACGCCAGGCTCCCATGAGCGCTCTCTCTCCTGCTCTGATGGACGTTGCTGTGAACTCAGGCCGCAGACAAAGAATAGCAGGGGGCAAGGAGCCTCCTTGGGAAAGTTTATTTCCATGGAAAGTACAGTTCAGATGAGTGGAGAGTCTGGCCTTGAGTCATCCTCCCCCGCTTACTCAGAAGCCAGAGAGAAGAGCCTGTGGGTGAAGAGGGAGTTGGCCACAGCGCAGGGGACGTTCGCCACTCCCCCAACTGCTCTTGGAAGAAAGCTTCCTCTTTCCATGGGGGAAAGAGCCTCTGTATTAGTCAGGCTTCTCCGGAGAAACAGAAGCAGAGTAACAGAACCAGCTATATCTACATGGAGAGAGCTCTCTATAGTTATATCTATGTAGATCCTAGTTCTGTACATAGATCTATAGATATCATATAGATATCACATATACTTCTATCTATCTATCTATCTATTGAGAGGGAGAAGGAGAGAGAGAAAGAGATTTATTATAAGAAATTGGCTCCTGCAATTTTGGAGGCTGAGAAGTCCCACGATCCGCTGTCTGAGAGTTGGAGACCCAGGAAAGCCGGTGGTGTAGGTTCTAGTCCGAAGGCAGGAGAAGACTGACGTCCCAGCTTCAAAACAGGCAGGCAGAGGGGGCCGGCCCCGTGGCACAGCGGTCAAGTGCCCATGCCACCCTGGCAGCCCGGGGTTCACAGGTTCAGATCCCAGGCGCAGACCTACGCACCACTTGTCAAGCCATGATGTGGCGGCATCCCATATAAAGTAGAGGAAGATGGGCACAGATGTTAGCTCAGGGCCAGTCTTCCTCAGCAAAAAGAGGAAGATTGGCAATGGATGTTAGCTCAGGGCTAATCTTCCTCACCAAAAAAAAAAAAAAAGCAGGCAGACAGAGAGAATGAACTCTCTTCCACTGCTTTTTTGTTCTGTTTGGGCCCTCAAGGGATTGGATGATGCCCATCAGTATTGGGGAGGGCCATCTGCTTTACTCAATCCACCCATTCACATAAGCATCTTATCCTTAAACACCTTCACAGATGCACCCAGAAATGTTTAACCAAATATCTGGGCACCCTGCGGCCCCATCAAGTTGACACATAAAATTAAACGTCACCACTTCCAAGTGGGGTAGGAGAGAGCAAAGCAGATGCTATTCAAGGGCCGGGGGTGAGGCCCATTTCTATGTAGAGGGGTGAATAGTGTCCCCCCAAATTCATGTCCACCCAGAAACCTCAGAACGTGACCTTATGTGGAAACAGTGTCTTTGCAGATATAATGAAGGTAGAATCGACATGAGAGCTTACCGGATTAAGGAGGCCCCACATCCAATGAGAGTGTCCTCATAAGAGACGGGAAAGGACACAGACACACAGGGCAAAGCCCACATGAACACAGAGGCAGAGACTGGAGGGATGCTACCACAGGCCGAGGAATGACTGGGACCACCAGAAGCTGGGAGAGGCAAGGAAGGACCCTCCTTTAGAGCCTTCAGAGGGAGCATGGCCCTGCCCATGCCTTGATTTTGAACTTCTGGCCTCCAGAACTGGGAGAGAAAAAATTTCTGTTTTTAGCCACACAGTTTGTGGTAACTTGTTAGAGCAGCCACAATACAATATAAACTAACACACCCTGCAAAACATGCATCATTGGTCCCATTTTACAGATGGGGAAACTGAGGCACAGAGAGGGGAAGTCCTTTGTCTAAAATCACACAGCTGGTCCGAAGTGAAGGCAGGGGAGAAACGTGGTGAAAGATGGAGGGAAGGCAAGCGCTGGCTTCCTCGGCTGCTGGCAAACAGACTGTCAAGGAGGCTGTGGGGAGGGGTCCAGGAGATGGGACCCTGCTGTCTCAGGCATCCTTGCCCTGAGGCTGCGAGTCCACGGGGGGCATCTGACAATTCACTGGTGTCGCTCCCAACTCTCAATGCT
The DNA here is from genome assembly GCF_020826845.1 of Diceros bicornis minor. Taxonomy (NCBI): domain Eukaryota; kingdom Metazoa; phylum Chordata; class Mammalia; order Perissodactyla; family Rhinocerotidae; genus Diceros; species Diceros bicornis. The sequence continues at coordinate 13,793,580 of NC_080774.1, forward strand.
CTCAGTCCTCCTTCAAGCCTGCTTCTCAAATCTTCCGCTCCCCAGGGCACGGGGCAAGCTGAGGGGATCCATGGGGAAATTGTGGGAGAAAGAAACTCTGGTCACAGCCGCTTGACCACACATTCCTCCTATCTGGGAGCTGCTCTGACTTTGGCGTGGGCAGTAAGCTACTAACCCTGTCCTGGCGGCGCTGTTTACTTAGAGGCCTGGCTGGGGCAGTGCCCTGTGCACGTGCCCAACATGGATTGCGTGAACCCAACAGTGAGTGCCTCCTTACATTCATGCCTCACCCTCATCCTGACCCGCCCCCGGGGTGATTAGCAGAGGAACAGAGGGCATTCTGGGCCACTGGTAGCAAGTGAGCTGTGGAGCAACACAGATCTGGATTTAAACCGTGGCTTTAGCCACTTAGTAGCTGGGTGACAATGGATGGGTCTGCTCCCTTATTTGAGCTCAGTTTTCTCATCTGTGAAATGGGGATAACAGAATAAAACTCATCTCATAGGTTATTGTGGGGATGAATTGAGAGGCTGCACGGAAAGTGCCCAGCAATCAGTGATGTTAGCTATTATCATTTTTTGCAGCACAGCAAGAGGAAGTTAGGGGGTTAGCAACGCGAGTAATGGCTGCATCTGGAACAGATCAAAGGTGGCAAGTCAAGTTGACGAGCTGGTTGGGTGTCTCTTCAGAGTTAACAATAACTGGTACTTGCTTGTTTAAGAAAATCCCAGGCTCAGACTGGAAGGGCAAGGCAGGTACGCGAGGCTGCAGCGCATGCGCACAGCTGTTTAGGACTCAGCACCCCTTCTCAGGGAGACACACTTGCAAGTCTCTTCCTCCTGTTTGGACGGGAGCCGTTAAGTTCCTGTGGGCATCACCCAGAAGGTCTCCTGGTGGAGGAGCCCTGGAGACAGAATCCGGAATCCCCCCAGATTTGGCTCTGAGAACATGAGCTGGTCACCTCGCAGGTCCTGTTGTTTCTGTCTGAGCCACAGAGGACGTTGAGCTGGGTCCTCGGCGATCAGGACAGGTTGGGTTGAGCAACTGAATCTGTTCTTCATCCAGGCAGCAGATCTTTTCTAAAGTTCAGCTCTGGTCTGGTCCCCCGCCCACGACGGTGGTTCCCACTCCACCACTGTGAGTTCACAGTTCTCCAGGCTGACGAGGTGGTCTTCGAGGCCCCACAGCCACCGCCCACTCGGTGAAGAGGCAGACAGAGCCTCACACCAGTCTACCTGCTTTTACTTTTAAGCTCATTGATTGCCTTCCTGACTCTTGTTCCCACCCCCAGAGAGGGGGTTACATCCAACACAAGGGGCAGGCTCCAAGGTCCTGTTTGGGGTTTTTTGTTTTTTCTTTTTGTAAGGGTGGGACTGCCCATCTGCTCAAGGCAGCCCCTTCCCAATTTTCCAGCTCAAACTGCAGCCCTTGCCTGCTTCCTCGTGCCTGGCTTGAACCCAGCTCCTTAACTGGTCCCTCTGCCAGGCTCCCCACGTGACGTTCACGCTTCTCCATTAGCACACTTACATTAATGAGAGCATCTACCATTTATTGAGCTGTTACTATGTGCCAGGCACTGTGCTAAAAGCTTTCCCCACGTTATAGCATTTAGACTCTGCAATAACCCAAAGAGAAGAGGATTGTTTATGAATGAACATAAAATGATTATTTTATGCAAGAGGGTTATTTTACACAGAGGGTGAGCTGCTCGCCCAGGCTCACTCATCCAGGGGAGCAGGGTTTGAAGACAAGTCTGTTCAACTTCAGGTCCCGGGCCCTAAACTTCCCAATAAACTATACTGTGCTTTAGCTACCTGCAGACTGGCCTCCCTTCTCTCAACCTTGGGTCCCCATGTCCCCCAGGGTTTGAGAGAGCAAGGAGGCACAGCTATGATTTTCAAAAAGAAATTATATAAACTTACAATTGAATAAATTATATTAAAAGCAAAGGAAAGAAGTACTCAAAAATTCTCACTTCTTAATCAACATACTACATTTTTCTATTATCTGTGCTTTTGAGATTATTTATGTCTCTTGCGTCCCTATGGTGAAAATACTATGCGATGGTACACGCTACTGCACATATATCGCCTCCCAGCTCTGTGTTCAGCGACCTCACATTGGCAGCTTAAAATTGGCCAGGTGGGAGTATCTACACCACGGTAATTGGCAAATGCTGCAGATCAGGGTTTTCCCCAAGAGAGCCAATTATTAAACATTTACCTGCACACCACTGATCACAACATTTGTGGTAGGTCGTATGATCCACTTTGAAAAACGAAGCCATTGAGTCTCAGGAATGCTAAATGATTTCTCCGAGGTCAACCGCTAGGAAGTGGAGGGGCCAGGATTTGGTCCTAGTTCATGCCATTTCCACTGCTCTGATGCACCTTCATGTCTGCTGAAGACAGAAAAAACATCCAGAAGCGTTCCTTCCCGACCTACCCCCACCTCCAGCTGCTGCCTGTGTTTGGTGAGTAGAAGCACAGGGTGATCAGAGACTCCAGCCATGCAGAGGGCGTCCGATTCAGAGAGAAGAGGGGTAAATTAAGTCCTCGGCCTCGGAGGGAGGGAGAGTAAGACAAAAAAGACAAATTCAAGTTTTCAACAGACTGAATTCTCATTCCACTCACTTGAGCATTCAGGAGCTAGTGCTAAGTTGACCAATTAAAAGTAATTTCATCTCTAGCACCTCTTTAAGGGTATGTAAAGAAGACTTAAAAATGAATCTTTCATTTGTCCCAAGAATAAAACAACATTCCTGCCTCCCCTCCAAATCAGGCCACTCTTTTCAAAATGATGAGGTGCGGTGTTCAATTAACCTTATTAACCACAGACCTGAGCTGCAGTTCTTCTGAACTCTGTGGACCCAGCACCGTTTGTTGCTTCTTTCATTTACACGTGTATTTTTATGTAGATTCAAAGTCCCCCTTGTAAAAGAACCATGAGCTCAGCAAATATCAGAAAAGCCTGAAACTCATGGGTTGGTAAATATCATTTGCTCAGTCTTTGGGAGGTTACAGAACGCAGCCTGGGTGCCCTAGAGGGACGTGATCCTTGCTCCTGGGAATCTTATAATCTTGTTGGGGATTCGAAGGCAAGCTTACACCAAGTGGTTAAAGAACAATTAGAGAGAAAATGCAGTTATAAAACAAATGTGGAGGGCCATTCGACGATTATTGGAGAGATGCAAGCTAAACGACACTTAGAAATCATTTTTATGAACTTTCAAACTAGCGAAGTTAAGGGAAAAATAAAACCCCAATAAAGTTCAATGCTGGTGAGAATTTGGTGAGTCAGAGAATTTTCATTCAAGGTAAATGGCACAACCTTTTAGAAACAAGCCAGGTAGATAACGCCTATCCAGATCTTGGTGTTCGCTACAAATTCCCTTAGTTGCTTTGTAGAGCCCTTTGCTGTTTGTCGATCTTGGAGCCATTCTCCCTTCTTCTGGTAAAAGCATTCCCATCTTCCTTGGAGGAATTCCTCCCTCCATTCTCCATCCATGTAGTTCAGGAGGAATTGATCTAGTTTCTGGCTTGTACAGGTGTGTGGTAGATAGACTTCCAAGATGGCCCCATGAACCTTGTCTCTTGGTGTCCACATCCTTGTATAATCTCCTCCTCCTGTGTGTGGGCTGAACTCAATGATTGGCTTCTAATCAATAGAATACAGCAAAGTAGAGGGATGTCCCCTCTGTGATTAAGTTATAAAAGACTGTGATTTCTGTCTTGCTAGCAGACTATCTCTATTCCCTTCTCAGGTTACATGCTTTGATGAAGTAAGCTGCCCTGTGGGAGAGCCCATGTGACGAGGAACTAAGGGCAGCCTCTAGCCAAGGCAGCAGCCAGTGAGAATCTGAGGCCCTTGGTCCAACATCCTGCAAAGAACTGAATCCTGCCCATAACCACTGAGTAAGCTTGGAAGTGGATCCTTTCCCAGTCGAGCCTTCAGATGGGACTGCGGACCCAGGCTTAACACATTCTTAGCAGCCTTGTGAGAGAACGTGAAGCGGAGGGCCAAGCTAAGCTGTGCCTGGATTCCTGACCTGCAGAAACTATGAGATAATAGATGTGAGTTGTTTTAAACTGCTAAGTTTGGGGGTAATGTGTTACATAGTAATAGGTAACTAATACAGAATGAACATG